>NC_056626.2:253972892-254280392 GCF_002870075.4 Lactuca sativa
CTTTCAAAAGAACGCGATCTCCCACCTGGAATTCCAAAGGTTTCCTTCGTTTGTCTGCGTAGCTTTTCTGTCGGTCTCTAGAGGCTTTCAATCGATCCTGAATTTGGACGATTTTCTCTGTCATTTCCCGAATGATCTTCGGACTTGTGAGAGCGCTGTCAGGAAGCGGTGGGTGAGAATGGACATCCATTAAGCTTCTATGTTATAAGCAACAACCTTATACCCCCCTCATAGACCGACTTCGTGAATGAGGTCTAATAACGGTAAAACTGACTTGCTCTTATATATATATATATATATATATATATATATATATATATATATATATATATTATTAACTTTTAATATTATAAAGTATAAGGGTTGAATTTTAACTTTTAAAACTTTAGGGTGTGGAATTAAAGTTTTCTAAAGTGACTTTACAAATTCCAAAACTTGAGGGCAAGTTTTGAAACTATTCAAAACATTTCATATTCAATAACATATGAGTTTTAATGGCTTTAAAGAAAAGACTTTGGAATTCCACAACTTGGGGACAAGTTATGGAGTCCATTAATTGCCATTAAGATCAAGAATTACACAAGCAAACAATTTTCAAATAATTCTTATGATCTACTAAAACTCATAAGCATGAAACTTCAAAACAAAAATTTCAAGAATCATATAAACACATATAAAACTTGAAAATTTGATAATAACCATTAAAAGTGGATTAGCATAACCATTACCACATCAAAACAGGTTTTATAAGTCAAAAACAGTTTAGGGTAATGATTCAAGTCCATTTCCAGCAGCAATACTCAAAAACTGCACATAGGGCCTCCTACTCGCTGAGTGCAAGAACATACTCGACGAGTAGGATGAGTTTACACTTGAACTCGTCGAGTCCCCCCACCCCCCATGGACTCTGCAAGTTCACTGTACAGTTTGCAGAATTTCGACTTTTTTCAAGCAATTTGCATCAAGTATACATAAAACAAGCCTAGGCTCTGATACCACTGATGGCTTTTGAGCATTCTAACACTCCTATGGTGTACATGCAACCCTAAAAACCTTGGATCTATGTTTTTTCTAATATACATGCAAATAAGATTTTTCCAAGGTTTTCATTCTAACTAGCATACCATGGGGTACCTGTAATATAAAAATTAGTAGAATGACATACCTTTCTAGTTGGTTGGATTCCTAAAGACCTTATGAGCCTAGCACCCCAAATGTGATGCCTTAAATGCTTCACGCAAAACCAAAACTCTTGGAATAACTTGACATAAGTATAATTGAGCACAAAATCGGCTAGCCCTCACCCTTTTTGTCTTAGATGCCGATTTTGCTCCATATTAGGTTCCTTATATAGTGTGTCACATGTAGGGTTATACCATGTAAAACCTAATGTGCATGGCTTTTCATTTCTCCCATGATCCATTGGTTTTAATCTCCATGGAGCATCCATAGAGCACCCAATGGGTCCTAGCCCAATCTAGTGAATCATGGACCATAAGCCCACTATATAAGAATGAAAGATTTACATAATCAATCCCTATATATTTAATTAGTCTCTTTTGATCACAAAATTAATTCCAAATTAATTCTTGATCAATAGTAATTAAATAATATGATTTCATATTAATATATTAGAATATATTAACAAATCATAAGTGTCCTTATTCTCATTTTCTCTATCCAATTGTTGAGATGCCATGCAACCGAAATGGACCATGTCAAGCCGGTTCAAATACATACTAAATATAGTTATGGACTTAGACACCTTATCCAACAAAGGCAACTCCTTGACTCTCAAGGACCATTAAACAAGAAGAATCCCGCTAAAATTAAGGAGTTTATTGAAGAATTTTCTAAACATTCGAGAGAGTACCACAACATGCTAAATGATGTAGAAAGGGGATCAGCAAATTCAGCTTTGGAGGACATGTCGGCGGTCTTAGCAATGTTTCATAACATTGATAGGAGGATGACTAAGATGGATCAAACAACCCATGCTATACGAGTGGGGTGCGAAAATTGTAATGGGCTGCATCTAACCAAAGTTTTTGATCTTGATGAAAATGGAAACCGAAAGGTTCAAGCTTTCTACTCGAGCGGTGATCGATACGATGAAGATTGGAGAAAACCCAAGAAGAAGTGGTTGCCTTACGATGAGTATAAGAAAGACATGGAAGAAAACTATGAAACAAAAGGAAGAGGCTTTTTCCAAAAAGTGGAACCACCTCCTGAAAAGGAATCCGATTTGCATCCACGTCTGAAAAAAGGCACCACGAAACCGAAGCAGCAATTTGAGAACAACAAGTTTTAATGAAAGATCAACAAGTTTTACTAAGAAATCAGCAAGCTTCAATCCTCAACATTGAAAACATCTCGGGAAACTAGCTAAGTAATTTAATGAATGAACACCAGGCGGACTTCCAGGAAATACCGAACAAAACCCGAAGGGAGGTCACATCCAAGCTATAATGAATAGAAGTGGGAAAATTGTTACACATTTGACTCCCATTAACAGAAACAACCCAGATGTTGAGCAGGATAATCGAGAAGAAAGTCAAAGAAAAGAGTTTGAACAGTTTCCACGACGTGGCAGGAACCTAAAAAGAAGAATGTTGAACCTATTAAGCTCTACTGCCCACCGCTGCCCTTTCCAAGTAGATCAATACAAGAAAAGAATGTTGAAGACTACCTGAAGTTGTTAGATCATATCAAGTCTCTTGAAATCAACATTCTGTTCCTTAAAGCCTTGGCTCAAATACCAAAAATAAGCTAAGTTTCTCAAGGACCTCCTAACTAATCGAAAGAAGATGGAGGGACTATCTAAGGTGGTACTCAACGAAACCTACTCAGCTGTAATACTAATATGCTACCGAAGAAGATGGGTGACCCAAGAAGCTTAACTCTACCATGCCAATTCAGAAATCTAGCCACTAGCCATGCTCTAGCCGACTCGGGAGCAGGTGTTAATCTGATGACTTAATCATTCTTCAAGAAGCTTGATCTCCCCAAACCAAGACCAGTCCGCATGGTCATTCATTTGGTGAATAAGACAATGACCTTTCAAGAGGAATATGTGAAGATTTATTTGTGAAAGTAGACAGGTTTGTTTTTCCTACAAATTTTATTGTTTTAGATATAGAGGAAGACGAACAAATCCCAATCATTCTTGGAAGGCCCTTTTTGAGCACCGCTCGAGCCTTAGTTGATATTAGAGAGTCCAAACTCACTCTCCGAGTTGGAGAAGAAGCGGTCACTTTTGGAGTTAATCGAGCAATCCAACACTCAACGATAAGTGATGATACAACTTTTTCAGTTGATGTGTTCGATGAAATTCTAGAAAAAGAGCTTGGAGGATGGAAAGAGAAGGAAACCGAGGGATATATTGTAACACTTGATATCAGGTATGAAGTTGATTCCAAGTTGTTTAAGCTTCTCTTTGGGACACGACGTGTTGAAGCCTCAACATGACATGTCGGGATGCTTTTGGCCATGGATTTTAATGAACCAACACGGCATGTTAAGGTGTCTCAACACGACATGTTTGCATATTGTTATTGGTATGGTGTTGAGCACAAGGGAATGTGGCTCAGGTTCTGGTTCGACTTAGTAGCAGGTACTGAGCCAATCTGTGACAACCCGAAATTTCCAATTGTATGAACATCATCTATTCAATAGAAGCTAGTTCAGGTTCTGTGATTTTCAAGTTTTTCCAAACAAGTTTGTGTACATTAGGGTTTATGTTTTAGATGATATCAGGAGAGTGGATACTCTTGGTTTTGTGAAACTTGGGCATTTCAAGTTTCATACTGTTACAGTCCAACATCAGGAATGAAAATATTTTCTGCCAAAATATTCCAGGACTATAAATAGTTTTCTGAATTAAATTAATTCATTATTCACAATTCCAAATAGAGAAAAGCCATATTCTCTCTGACGGATCTTCGGGTTTTCATCCCAGATTGTGAGTCTACTTTTCTATATGTGATTCAATACTAGTTTAATGCTTGTTAACTCAAATTACATGTCTAGATGTCAAGATCCGGGAGTTTACCGCCCAAGATCGTTCTTGGGGAGTAAACTCCAAAATGGAACATTATGGCTTCCTAGTCCCAATTTCTTGTTAGAAGACTTGTTTAGGAGATAGGCTATTACATTTATGGATCAAAAAGCAACCAAGAACCATAAGTTCTAGGAGTTTACGGCCAAGGAACTCCCTTGGGCCGTAAACCCCTTTTCAAGGGCTTAAATGCCCTAAAACTCTCCCCAAATGCTTAAGGACCTTAACCACTTGTACTTGTGCTTGTTTAGAACACCAAAAGCCCATAAAAACCATAAGTTTTTAGGAGTTTACGGCCAAGAACCCTTCTTGGGCCGTAAACCCCATTTTGTGGGACAAAAATCATTCCAAGCACACCTAAGGCCTTTAGACAATTTACCTTGCACCTTTGGGACTAGAATGGAGAGAAGAACACATAGAAACAACTCCTTGGAAGGATTTTACGGCCAAGGAACATGACTTGGGCCGTAAACTCCAAGTGAAGGCACCAAAGTGTGCCTCTTGCCCCCATTAGCCTTAGGTAAAATCATGGATGCCATTCTTGATGTTTAAGTGCCTCAAATCAATTAATTTCCTAGAGTTTACGGCCGTAAACTCTAAGGTGAAGGACCTTAGGCCGTAAACTCCCTTATGGAGTGTTCTAAAGCCTTAAAACTACTTCATGCATTATTCCAATAAAGATAGGAGTGTTCTAGATGCAAGATAACACCACAAAACACCCAAAAACACCATTTGAGGAGTTCACGGCCATAAACCTATGAGTTTACGGCCGTAAACTCCAAGTTGTGGGGTTTTTGGATGGTGAACTCCTATACAAGGCCCTTTGATGTTTCAAACCCTTTTGCCTTGTCCCGTAGCAACTTAGATACAACCATTTGAACCCTAAACACTCACAAAAGTGTTTAAATGTTTTCTAAGTGTCTTAACTTATTTATTTAAGTTATTATATGTCTAATTAGTTATATATATGTTTATTATATGATAACTAGGCTCGTGCGTGTAAACCAGTCTCCGTTTGTCACCTAGCACGGTAGCCGACACTGCAATTCAGACGACTCACCACATGTGAGTTTCATACCCCTTGAATCAACCTTTGAAATGATTTTAAGTGTTTTAAATACTTTATGGGGGGGGGGAATACAAGTCAAATACTTATAGTTATTGCTTCAATCACATGTGATTGCATTTAATCACATGTGATTAATAACTAGGAAAACAACGATTTTCACCACTGTTCAAACTGTTTTTCAAACTGCTTTACTATTGAAATGTTTTACAAACTGTTTTACTATCCAAACTTATTTATAGACTGTGATTCAACAAATGCTTCTTATACTTAAACTGTTTTATCAATTTATGCCTTCAAAATGTTTTATAGATCGACATCAAGTCGATCTTCTCTTGAAATTATATTACTGCTTCAAATGTTTTATGAAAACTTATTTATGCTTTTATATATCCAATTGCATGCCCATATATGTATAGATATATAAATAATGTATAAAGGACTTAGGAAGGCCATCCGCCCTATTTCCTTTTCGCGCCTTGAGATGTGGTCTGGTGGGATTTCGGGTGACCATCCGAAGGTCGTTTCAATATTACTTATATATCATATATACATATATAGACATAAAAGTACTTCCATATTCATACTCTTCAGTACATCATTAGCTGGTTACCATCGGGGTAACGCAGGAACAATACATATACAGATATACTAGAAACAATACATATACAGATATACTAGAAACAATACATATACAGATATACTAGAAACAATACATATACAGATATACTAGAAACAATACATATACAGATATACTAGAAACAATACATATACAGATATACTAGAAACAATACATATACAGAGATACGAGAAACAATACATATACAGATATACGAGAAATAATACATATACATAAATACGTAATAATTGTGATCCACTGTATCGGGCATGCCTTAAATGTCATGGCCCGAGTTGTAGCCAGAATTCTCTTGGAGGGAGAGCGTGAGTTTGCGTATAGATCTATACTGGATTGACTATCCTACACCTTGCTGCTAGCTACAGCCGGACCTGCAGGTCTGCGGGTGCCAAACGTCATTTCTTATTACGACCGTTCATTATGTCGTTGATTTTCAATCGATAGCATGGTGCAATTTATCACATTATGCCTTAATATAAATCCGGTTTAAGGTAGTAGTATTTAGTACAGCAGTAGTCTTATTATACAAAGCTACAGTACTACAATGATTTACCCATTACATATTTTAGTGATAATCTCACTTAAGAATTAGTGTACAAACTATATTTTTAACAAATGATAGTTATACTTGGGGGTAATCACACACTTTTACAACAGAAAAGTTTATGAAACAGCCTAGCCTTGGTAGAAGGTTACTTTTATAGAAAATATAGGATTTTCTGAGAGATTCAAACTTTTACAAACACTTTCAAACATTTGCTTACATTTTTACAAACTTATACATTGAGACAGGTTCAAACGTTTTTACAAGAAACATTGACACTAAAATACTTATGAACTCACCAGCTTAATGCTGATAAACTCTTTCAAAATAACTTGTATTCTCAGGTCATCAGTAGACAGGTACCGAGGCCAGCTTTTGAGAAGATGGAGTGCATTCAAGACTCATCTCATATTATTTTGTGTTTCATTATTTTTGGTGTCTATAACTGTACAGAACACACTTGTATTAAAATTATATATTTAATGCAATGGATGATGTTGTTTGCTTATTTACATTTACTGTGTTGTGATACTGTACATGACGTCCTCCGCCCCAGAACGTTTCCGCCGTTCTTGGTTTTGGGGTGTGACACAATCGATGCGATGATGTGGGAGTTCACCTCACCGAAGATTACTAGCGGAATTTCGGAATGGACCTCGGTAATCTTTGGTTCAGTCAAGGAAGGAAGGAATGGATTTCGGAACTCTTAGATGGTCATCTCAAGACCTTTCAAGTCGAGATCGTATTAAGGCGGTTGGGGGGGGGGGCACATCTAGAGCCCAAAGCTTATAGATCTCTAGAATCCTTCAGGAGGAAGGATCCTATTGATATTCTTTTCGTTTGGGATTGGAGGTGAGTTTTGCACCATGTCCTTGGGAGGAGGAGGTCAGTATGCCTTGTTAGTGTGCAAAGTCACACTTGGATGTGTAGTATTAGGCTTACCCTCTTGTATGTGTAAATGTGTTGAGTCTTTCCTATAAATAGGAAATAAGTGACTCCCATTATGTAAGGAACCATTTTCAATGTTAGACTAGAGAGAGAATTTGTACAAGACCCACTTTGTATGTTCTTTCTAGATCTAATATGAGCTTAAAAAGATTTATTTATTTCATGTGTTCTTGATTTTCAATGAGGATTTACTAGATCTCTTCTAATTCCGCACATGCCATCAAAATCAACACCACTACAATTTGTATCAGAGCGAGTGTTCTTGATTTGATCAAGAATTGATCCTTGATGGCTTTCTAGATTTGGTGGTTCTTCATTTTGAGTTTTGATCTTCGTGTTATTGAGAGTTTGGATTCTAGAAATCGAATTTATCTTTGATTTTATTCAAAATTTGATTTTCTTCACTAGAATTCAAGTGATTATCACTTTCTCTCTCTAGAAAATCCAAGTTCATATCATCTGATTCGAAAGGGAAGAACTTTCCTGTTTTGTCTAAAACTCTCTCTGTACTTTGAAAGCATAATTTGAGCCAAACAGACTTTATTTAGATCCCGTGTTCATGATTCTTACTTTACTCTGATATTGTAATTCATTCTCGATTTCATTACAACTACATTTGGTATCAGAGAAGGATTCATACATAATCGTTATGATTTCTTGAGTTTTTGCAAAAGTTTTGAGTCTAGTTCTAGATTTCAATTTTCTGCTCTTTTGCTTCAGAAAATCATCTTAGATCTTCTGTTTTGAGTCGATTATGTATTCTACTTCTATAATAGAGTGTTCGATTGTTGAATTCTGAGTGTTTTAGTTGTTTGATCTCAATTTGATTTGAGTTTTTCTCAAAAATTTATGTACAACAATGGTGAACTTCAACATGAACACGATGGCGTCTTACTCTAATCTCCTTGGTTCATCAATGAAGATTCTGATGCTAATTCTTGGGTACTATGATTAGTGGGCTGATCATATGGAGGATTATTTGAACGGAATTGATGAAGAACTGTGTGTTGGATAAGTTGTCTAAGTCCATAACTATATTTGGTATGTACTAGACCCGATTTAGCATGGTCCATTTAGGTTGCACTTCATCAGAACAATTTGGACTTCTGAGAAGAGGATATGTATGATTTATTAATATATTATAAGTTATAATATATTAATATGAAATCATATTATTTAATTAGTATTGATCAAGAATTAATTTTGGAAATAATTTTGTGGTCAAAAGAGACTAATTAAATATATAGGGATTGATTGTGTAAATCATTCATTCGTATAATTTGGGCTAATGATCCATAATTCCTTAAGTTGGGCTTAACCCATGTGGTGACCCATGGATACTCCATGGAGTTTAAAACCCATGGATCATGACGAATCTGGAAAGTCATGCACATTAGGGTTTACATGGTGTAACCCTAATGTAACCACACTATATAAGAAGCCCTTCGGTTCAAGAAATTGGTACCTACAGTCTATACAAGAGTGTGGCCGATTTTGTGAGCAAGAGAGTCCTCTTCCAAGTTTCCAAGTGTTAGTGATGATTTGTGATTCCACTTGAGGCATTCACACTATTGTTGCCAAACTCATAAAGCTCCAAGCAACAAGCTTCAACAAAAGGTATGTTATCTAACTTGTTTTGTTACCCAAGTATCAAAGTTTTGTATGCTAGCTAGGGTAATACCTTGGAAAATGAAAGTTTGCATGTATAATAGAGAAAACATAGATCGAAGGTATTTAGGGTTTCATGTACACCTTTGGAGTGTTAGAATGATAAAAACCATTCAGTGGTATCATAGCCTTGGCTTGTTTTCAATTATATTTGATACTACTTGCTTGGAAACACTTTAAAAGTAAAAAATTTGATGTTCGGACAGTGGACTCGCTGAGTCCACTGATTGACTCGCTGAGTCCCTTCACAATCCTGACCAACTCAGCGAGTTGGTTCATACACTCGACGCGTTGGAGCCCATGAGTGTAGATTTTCGAGTTTTAAGGCTGGAATTGGACTATGATCATTACCCTAAATTTTTTTTCAACTTATAAACTTGTTTTTGATGTGGTAATGATCATGCTTATCCAATTCAAAAGATAATTGTCAAAATTTCATGTTTTGTATTAGTTTATATAATTAGTCTAATTACATGGAATTTGCTTGATTTGAATTATCTTGTTCATATGAATATAATCAAGAACTTGAACATGCTTGTTAGTATTATTGATGAGCTTGATGATTTTAATGGACTCCATAACTTGTCCTCAAGTTATGGAATTCCAAAAGTTTTTCATTTAAATGAATCATTAAAAGTCATAAGTTATAGAAAAATGAAGAGTCTCATTTTAAAAGACCATTAAACTCATATGTTATTAAGTTTAAAAGTTTTGAAGAGTTTCAAAACTTTCCCTCAGGTTTTGGAATTTGTAAAGTCACACATTAAAACTTTAATTCCAAACCCTAGAATTTTAAAAGTTTAAAATTCAACCCTTATACTATTATAATATTTTAAGTTTAATAATATATATATATATATATATATATATATATATATATATATATATATATATATAGAAGAACAAGTTTGTCTTACTGCCTATAAAATGGTGGTTTAATGGGTGTCCACTCTCACCCACCGCTTCCTTGACTGGTGGAGGGTCGTTAGCCGAACGGGTAGGAAAAAGACTATAATTCTCATTAAAAGTATAATTATAGTAATAAAGTAACTGGGCCTATTATTAATTCCTAATCTTAGTTACTTTAGGAAAATGTGAATTTAATGCTAACCCATGAAATACACTTTGCACCTTACCAAGTCGTTAGTGGAGCATGTGTGGTTGAATGGCACACTAACATGGACTAGTAAGGGTGGAAAAGGGTAGCTTAATTTTTGTCATGGATCGATGGAGCATGTGTGGTTAACCGGCACATCGATTAGGCGATAAACGACATTAAGAGTACCAAGTGTATTTGCATGGTTATTCACACCTTGTTTATGATCCTCGGTATCCCAATCACAAACTTTAAGGGCATAATCGAGATTTAAACATGCCATTGAAAAGTTCAATGAATCTCAAAAGAATCTAGGAATCTCAGTTCATCTTAAATCTAATAATCAATTTCATTTTTCATGGTGGAAATTGGTAAATCGTCATTTAGCTACCTTCAAATACTTTGCAACTTGGATTACAGCATCCCTCTTCAAAATTGTAAAATATTATGTTGGGTCCTAGCCTTAATTTTTCATTTTGGGTGTTATATTAAGGACTCTATATCTTATCTAAACTTTGTCTTTCTTCTTTTTCAGATGTATTCCAACAATGTTGCTTCTGGCTCAAACCCTACCGGCTCCTTCTCTCTCATGTACCTTTGTGGGAGAGTCATCTTTGATGAAACTAATTTCAATGATTGGATTAGGAACATAAGGACGGTCACTTGTTATAAGGACAAAGAATATGTCATCGACAAATAGTTGAAGGAAATTATTGAGTCTGCTGCCTCTCCTCAAGAGATTGCTGATTTTAGGGCACATGAGAAAGATGCCACCAAGGTAGCTTGTATCATGCTTGCCACCATGTCTCCTGAACTCCAAAAATCATATTAGGACTTCTACCCTTTTGAGAGGCACCAGGACCTAATGTAAAGATACCATCAGAGTGCTCGTCAAGAGCGGTATGAAATCATCTGCTCCATGATTACAACAAAGATGAAGGATGGCGAACCCATCACAGGCCACTTGCAGAAAATGAAAAGGTTTGTGGACCGTCTGCTCAAACTGAATGTGAACTTTGATGAGGAGTTGGCTATAGATCTTATTCTACACTCCTTACCTCCATGTTATGATCTGTTCCACATGACTTATCATATGAACAAAGAGGAAGTCACTTTGAGCAAGCTTCAGGGCCTTTTGAGGACTGCCGAAAGTGGTCTCAAAGGTAAATCTATTGTAACCACTCCTACTACTACTGCCCCAGTCCTGGAAATCGGGAAAGGCAAAGGAAAGAAGAGGAAGACCCCTTCCAAGGTTCACAAGGGAAAGTCTCTTGATGGATCCTCTTCTAGCAAGACTAAGGTCGGTCCTGCTACTCCCTCCTCCAACCCAAAAGAAGCAGAGTGCTTTTATTGTCATGATAAGGGGCGCTGGAAGCGAAGCTGCCCAAAGTACTTGCAGGATGTTAAGGATAGGAAAGTAAAACCCACCCATGCAGGTATTTACTCTATATTGTCTAATAACTCACCGCATACTAATTCTTGGGTCCTTGATACAGGTTGTGGTATTCACATTTATTCTGATTTGCAGGGACTAAAAAGAAGTGAGGATGTGGAGCACGAGAAGATAAATATAGTCATGGGGAATAGGAAAGCTTCACCTGTCAACAAGATTTGATTTTATTCTTTATTTCTTTGTAGTGGGTTAAAGTTAGATTTGAATAATTGTTGTTACTCGTCTAAAATGGCGAGAAATATTATTTCTTTTCATGGTTTGTACAAACAAGGTTTCACATTTTCGTTTGATAATAAAAGTGGTGCAATAAATACTTATTATAATGGTGATTTTATTTTAAAGCATTTCCTTGTAATGGTGTATATGAAACTATGATGGTTGTAGACAACTTAGGAAATAATGTATTGCATATTGATTCTTCCACTAGTTTGGATAAAGCATCCTTGTGGCATTGTCGTCTTGGACATGTAAACAAGAAGTGCATAGGCCAACTCTAAAAGGATGGAGTCTTGGAATCATTTGACTTAAAGTCATATGATAGTTGTGAATCTTGTTTGCTTGGAAAGATGACTAAGTCACCCTTCACTGGTTCTTGTGAGAGGGGTGACGGTTTGTTGGACCTCATACACACAGATGTGTGTTGACCCTTTAGAACCGCCATAAGGGATGCTAACCGCTTTTATGTGACTTTTACTGATGATTATAGTAGAGATGGCTATGTCTACTTAATCAAGCATAAGTCAGAAACCTTTGAATGATTCAAAGAGTTTAAGCAAGAAGTGGAGAATCAGTTGGCCAGGAAGCTAAAGATGCTACGATCCGATCGAGGTGGAGAGTATCTTAGTATCGAGTTTCTAGACTATCTTAAGGAATGTAGAATTGTTTCACAATTGACAACTTTTAGGACATCACAACTTAATGGTGTGGCTGAGAGGCGCAATCGAACCTTGTTGGACATGGTTCGTGCCATGATGAGTTAAGCTTCATTACCAATCTCATTCTGGGGGTATGAAGCCACCCATATCTTTAATCTAGTCCCTACCAATAAGGTTACTAATACACATCATGAGATGTGGACAGGGAAGGTTCCCTTGTTAGCACACATCAAGGTGTGGGATTGTGAGGCTTTCGTGAGAAGCGAGACTCATGACAAGCTCGAACCTCGAAGTGAGAGTTGTATTTTCATCGGCTACCCATAGAAATCCTTTGGTTATCTCTTCTACTGAACAAGTGATAATGTTGTCTTCGTTTTGAGGAGAGGAGTCTTTCGCGAGAGAGAATTCATAATCTAAGGAAACAGTGGGAAGTAAATTGACATTGATGAGCTTCAAGAGTCAAGTGGTGAGGGAACCTCAAACACTAGCGATCAACCTAAGGAGGAAACTCCTGTTGAGCCGATTGACGAGTCTGTACCTCTAATGTATTCAATAAGAGTTAGGAATACACCTAACTTTTATGGTTTCCATATTACTATAGAAGGTGATACATTTATCAGTGATAGCACACTGGTAAATTTGGATGAACCTATTAGTTACAAGGAAGCCATGGCGGGACACGAGTCTGCAAATGGAAAGAGGCTATGGACAGCGAGATTCAGTCTATGTTTGACAATCAAGTTTGGAACTTGGTTGACAATGTACCGCGTCATAAGACAATCGGGTGCAAATGGATCTTCAAGAAGAAGACTGACATGGATGGGAAAATACACACTTATATAGCGCGACTGGTTGCGAAGGCATTTAGTCAAACTCTGGGAGTTGAATATGATGAGACGTTTTCACCAGTAGATAAGATTAATTCTATTAGGGTTATGCTAGCCATAACTGCATTTCATGATTATGAAATATGACAAATGGATGTTAAAACCGCTTTCCTTAATGGAAAGTTGGCTGAGGATGTTTACATGAGTCAGCCAGAGGGTTTTGTCAATGCAGAGTACCCTAATAGAGTGTTTAAGCTTGAGAAATCCATTTATGGATTGAAACAAGCATCTCGTAGAGTGAATCTTTGTTTTGATAAGAAAGTCAAAGAGTTTGGGTTTTCGAGAAGCGAGGATGAGTCCTATTTGTATGTCAGAGCTAGTGGGAGTATAGTTAGCTTTTTTGGTACTGTATGTGGATGACATACTACTCATAGGAAATGGCATCCCAACCTTACAGAAGGTGAAAACCTGGCTTGGGAAGTGTTTCGCTATGAAGGACCTTAGAGAAGCTGCCTATATCCTAGGGATAAGGATATTGAGAGATAGGAGTAAGAGAATAATTGGACTTAGTTAAAGTACCTACTTGGACATGGTGTTGAAGAGGTTCAACATGCAGAATTCCAAGAAAGGTGATTTACCTATCCAGAGTAATGCCAAACTGAGTAAAACTCAGAGTCCAAGTACAGAGGTTGAGATAGCTAAGATGAGTCGATTACCATATGTTTTCGTAGTTGGCTCGATCATGCATGCAATAACTTATACTCTCCCTGATGTGGTCGTTTCTTTGAGCATGGTCAGCGGATATCAGGGGAACCCTGGTAAGGCTTCCTGGACTGCAGTAAGAATATTCTCAAGTACCTGCGAAGGACTAAGGATTAAGTTCTAGTCCTTGGTGGGAGCGATGACTTGAGAGTGACAGGGTATAGTGATGCCAGTTTTCATACCGACAAAGATAAATTCCTCTCTCAGTCGGGCTGGGTATTTACCCTTAATGGAGGAGCAGTTATTTGGAAGAGTTCCAAGCAGGAGACCGTAGCTGATTCAATGTGCGAATCAGAGTGCATAGCAGCAAACGAAGCGGCGAAGGAGGCGATATGGCTAAAGAACTTCATTGGAGACCTTGGAGTTGTACCAGCTATAAAGGAGTCTATGGAGATTTTCTGTGATAGTGGCAATGCGGTTGCCTTAGCCAAGGAACCAAGGGATCGGCAGATCCAGACACATTGACAAAAAAATCACTTCATAAGACACAAGATAGAAGACGGACTCCTCATAGCAAAGAAGGTATCATCAGAAGAGAACCCAACAGATCCCCTCACAAAAGGACTGAATAGGGTTAAGCATTTGCAGCATGCAAGGCGCATCGGGCTGAAAGATGATATTAGTTTTAATGATTAGATAGTTATTTATGAAACTTTTAATAGATAAAATGTATTTGACATTTGATGATTAAATAAAAGTTGTTGTTTATTTATGAGTAAAGTTACTATCTTGTGTCAATTATTTACTATTGTTTCAATTTTGCATGTTTTGACTTCCGAAATAATAAGATTATTCACTCTGTCCACAGTCAATCATACTTTGGAAGTAGGTATTGAATCAAGACTATCATGAATTTGGCTTGTAGATTGTCTGAAATTGTTAGACATTGCTATGACATTCATGAGTGCTCATAAGTTCTATGTATTGGATTAAACCAACGCTCGTGTGTATCACTTCATGGAATTTATCTCGAGTGATCGTGAGACGGTAATATCATATATGTCTTCAAACCAAGAGATATGAGTTGTTGACTATGAGTTAGTTGTGCATTGATAGTACAAAAACGCATCAGTAACTTGATGTTATAAAATGTGCTGTTGTGAATGATTTGACGAATAGTTAGTACAAGCATATGTGTCGAAGTTTATCTATTCCTTTTACTCCTAAGAGGATTAAAAGCGATACCTTGGGCCCCTCGATGATTTTGTTTTGACCTATGTGTCGGGCCCGGTCAGAACTAAATTGATGTGTTCGATTAAGTTCTATGTCAAACAAATCGGAAATCGGGAAACAAACTGTTGGACAATAAGTATAATGTTATTCAATGTATTTTTCTGGCTGATATCTTGAGAACAGAGGATTATATTATCACTTGTCTAAAATGGTGTGTTCTAGTTCAAATAAGTTTTAAGTGCTACGATTGTTGGTTGGTTCCTGAATTCATACTTGCAACTATAGTTATTAGACTTATCCAAGCGGGAGACTGTTGGATAAGGTGTCGAAGTCCATAACTATATTTGGTATGTACTTGACCAGATTTAGCATGGTCCATTTGGGTTGCACTTTACCGGAACAATTTAGACTTTTGAGAAGAGGATATGTATGATTTATTAATATATTATAAGTTATAATATATTATTATGAAATCATATTATTTAATTAGTATTGATCAAGAATTAATTTGGAATTAATTTTGTGGTTAAAAGAGACTAATTAAATATATAGGGATTGATTATTTAAATCATTCATTCTTATAATGTGGGCTAATGATCCATGAGTCCTTATGTTGGGCTTAACCCATGTGGTGACTCATGGATACACCATGGAGGTTAAAATCCATGGATCATGAGGAATCTGGAAAGTCCTGCACATTAGGGTCTACATGGTGTAACCCTAATTAAACCACACTATATAAGAAGCCCTTTGGTTCAAGAAATTGGCACCTAGAGTCTATACAAGAGTGTGGCCGATTTTGTGAGCTAGAGAGTCCTCTTCCAAGTTTCCAAGTGTTAGTGGTGATTTGTGATTCCACTTGAGGCATTCACACTATTAGTGCTAGGCTCTTAAAGCTCCAAGGAACAAGCTTGAACAATAGGTATGTTATCTAACTTGTTTTATTACCCAAGTATCAAACTTTTGTATGCTAGCTAGGGTGATATCTTGGAAAATGAAAGTTTTCATGTATAATAGAGAAAACATAGATCCAAGGTATTTAGGGTTGCATGTACACCTTAGGAGTGTTAGAATGCTAAAAACCCTTCAGTGATATCAGAACTTAGGCTTGTTTTCAATTATACTTGATGCTACTTGCTTGGAAATGCTTTAAAAATAAAAAATCTACTGTCTGGACAATGGACTCACTAAGTCCACTGATGGACTCACCGAGTCCCTTCACATGTAACGCCCCGATTCTCAGGTATGGATTTAAATAAAAGGTTCTTTGGTTTTAAGTCCTACTCGACTAGTTGGTTGCCCTACTCGTCGAGTAGCAGTGGGGCGGGATCACGTGTTTAGTGACCTACTCGCCGAGTCCAGGGAGGGACTCGAGGAGTAGGAGCTGGAAGACGAAACCCTAAATCTCGAGGTTTTGCACCCTATTTAAGGTGGACTAAGCCTCCTTTGGCCTCTTTGCAGTCTTTGAAAGATCAGTGAAACCTTAATTCATGTGGCACTCTTTTTGGTGTGTTTTAAGCCTTGGAAAGAAGGTTGGCTAGGAGGGAAAAGCTTGAAGAGCAAAGGAGTTGAAGCAAGGAAGGTGTGGGAAACAGATCTTACCTCAGCTAGCATCTTTTGGAGGTATCAAGTTGCAATCTTTACTCCCCTTTTCTTCTAGATCTATTTGTGTTTGAGTTTTAGGGTTTTATGGATTTTTTGGAGTCAATTTGGTGAGCTGTGGGCTAGATCTGAAGTTGTAACTTCAGATCTGGACCCTTCTCAAGTTCTAGAATCATAAAGTTTCTGTTTTGGTCGTGGATGAGGCCCTCCTTGTGCATGAAACCCCATTAAGAGCTTAGATTTGGCATTAAGAGCCTTTTTAGACATGCATGCACATAAAGTCTGCAACTTTACATGAAAAGCATGCCCTAAAACCTTGGATTTGTAATTTGGAGCCATTGCATGGCTTAAATGAGTCTGTATGGCTTAAGGACAGAAGGAACTCGGCGAGTCGCAAGGTTGAATCGCCTAGTCATATGTAGATGGCCATGAACTCGACGAGTTGGATGAACAACTCGACGAATCTGATGAAGATTGCCATAGACTCGACAAGTTGCATGAACAACTCGGCGAGTCGGATGAGTTTTCCCCAAGTCATGAATGCGTGTGTATCCTTCGTGTTGCAAGAAGGAAACTCGGCAGGTTCCCTTAGGGTTTCGATCGAAAATCGTAGGAACTCGACAAGTCGCCCCGGTGACTCGGCGAGTAGGAAAGAACTTCAAGGAACTCGGCGAGTAACCGAGGGTACTCGGCGAGTTAAGGTCAACATGGACTGTTGACCTTGACTGAGGACTTTGACCTTGACCAGGGGTTGACTAGTTGGTTTATGGAGTACCTTGTGAGGTTGAGGACATGATTAGTAGTTCGTTGATTGGGTTGAGGTGGTCCTGCTTTGTGCTGAAGGCCAACATACCTTATGAGCGGTCCGGGGAGACTATAGGCCCATGTGGCGATCCCGTCATGCCAAAGGCTCGTTATAGATTTAGTTAGATTGTAGGCCCTGTAGGGCGGTCCAGTCAGGCCGATGGCCTAGTATGCATGTTGTTGATTCATCGTTACAAATTTGGTATTTCATTGTTGTATTGGTATTTTGGGGGTAGCTCACTAAACCCTTGGGCTTACAGTTTTCAGTTATTGTTTTAGGTACTTTAGGAGATCGTGGCAAGGTGAAGGCGTGATCGTATCGCTCCTCATCTGTCATACCCCCAAACCTGAACGGCGGAAACGTTCGGGGGCGGATGACTTCATGTGGTAGCGTAACAAATGAATACATAGTAAAGAAAGCAATACAACCATCATATATATAATTGAAAGTTTACATTTGTCAAAAGTTACATGTTCAAAACTCAATTACAATATGATGTCTAAATACGAGATTAAACTGGCGCCGCAGCATCCCTTCATCAAAAGCGAAATGAATACCTGAAATTACTGATTTCCTGGGACATACAAGTAATTTTGAAAGAGTAGATCAGCATTTAAGCTGGTGAATTTCATAAGTATTTAAGTGACAATGTTTGAATGAAATGAAATGTTTTATCTTTGTTTGTTTGTGGTTAGAAAATCCTATATTTTCTACTAGTATAAAAGTAGCCTTCACTCAAGACCAATGTTTGTTTCCAAAATGTATGTAAATGTAAAATAACCAATGAGTTTGAAAACCTTGTAAATCAATGCATTTTAATACCCCTTGTGAGTTTTATAACCATACTATTGACTCTGAATGCCTATACACAACGTTCTTCAGTCGTTGGAATGTTATGACGTTTGTCACCCCAAACGGTGGACTGCAGCTAACAGTCAGGGCGCGGGTTTGTCAAGCCCGTATAGATCTATACACAAACACCATGCTCCCCCTCCAAGGGATTCTGGTATATAATACAGGACTTGAATTGTGTACTCGAACGTACATGAAGTTAGTGTCTCACAAATTCGTGGTATAAAAAACAGATCTACTTGTTAAAATGTTACGTTTGTTCTTGTATACAAAAGTAAACTTCTTGAAATATGTGTTTCTAGTACATAAGAGTTAGAAATCTGTTCGTAAAACTATACCTATTATAGTTTCCAAAAAGCGTGTCTTGTTTGTTTAGAAATATTGAGAAAAGGAATCACTTGTTTATGAAAGTATAGATTTTTGGTGTAGAGTCTAGGATAGACAAGAAAAATCTAAGAACAGTTTAGTTTATACATGCATTACAACAACATTATATTTTAAAAGGTAAAATGCTATTGTGACATATTTTATATATATATATATATATATATATATATATATATATATATATATATATATAAGTTCCTTTAAATGTTTATAAATCGCATGTGATTAGAATATATAACAGTATATTCAAGAGTTTCTTTATGTAACACACGATAATACTCATGTGTTTTACTTGTAATCCCCCCCTGAAAGCATATAAAAGTATTTAGAATAATTAAAAAGGTTGATTAAGGGGTATGAAACTCACTTGAAAGTTTTGGAGATAGCGAGATGGAAAACCGGGCAGAGTTTCGTCTCGGGAAACGGATTTTCCTCGGGATTCTCGGGAATCTCAGGAGCAAAATCGACCTTCGGGACTTGAGCCAAAAAGACCAGAGCTTCGGGTTTGAACGGACATGGAAAACGAGGAAATGTTGAGAGAGAGAGAAGAGAATTGAACCCTTTCTTTGGAAACCCTCGCATCCTATTTATAGAAAGGCTGGTCTGCCTCGGTACGCGGGGCGTACGCCCGTACGCAGTGCGTACGCGTACGTCATGCATGACCGAAGCCTCGACTGCCTCGGTTCGGATGGGACGGGTTGCTGGGTACGCGGGTCGGATGGGACGCCGGGTCGGATGGGACGTCGGGTCGGACGGGTCGGGGCTTCGGACGGGTCGGTATCTTCGGATAGCGCGACGTGGACGATCAGAGGCCAATCCCCTCGGTTACGCGGGGCGTACAGGGTTACGCAGCGCGTACCTCGGAGGAGGATGCTGACTCCCCTTCGGATAATATCCGAATTTTGATTTAAATAAATAATTAATTTATTTAATAAACTTCAAAAATTCATATCTTCTTCATACGAACTCCGTTTTCGATGGTCTTTATATCCTCGCGTAGGTGTGACTACGCTCTACAACTTTTGTTTAGACTCCGTCGGCAAATTCCGAAATTATTTTATTATTATTTATAAAAATCCATCGCGTTTAAGGAATTTCTTAGAAAATTCATAACTTCTTTATCTGATGTCGGTTTTTGCCAGACTTTTTACTGCTGGAATACCATTGACGAGACCTTCGATTCTCGTTTAGGTCATTCCAGCCAAAAGTCGCTCGATCTCCGATTCGAGTTCTTAGCTGTCTGTTGCTAAGCCGAACTTGGAAAATCATAACTTCGCTATATGAAGTCGGATTTGGGCGTTCTTTTCACGTACGATCATGGTTCAAATACATTTAATCATAGAAGGAAATTAAATAGGAATTATTTGTACAATTTATTATGAAAGTAAATTATTATTATTCAGAAGTGGTTACAATACTTGACCCATTTTGGTCGTTACAAGGAGTTGAAATATCGGGTTGTCACATCATCCCCCCGTTAGAGAGAATTTCGTCCCGAAATTTAAAGTAGTAAAGATACTAGTGAACATGAAAGAGATGAGGGTACTTTTGTTTCATCTGATCCTCGCGTTCCCATGTGAATTCGGGTCCCCGCTTGGCGTTCCAGCGAACCTTCACGATGGGTATGCGACTTTGTTTTGTTTGTTTGACCTCTCGGTCCATGATTTCTACTGGTTCTTCCACAAAGTTGAGGCTCTCGTTGATCTCGATCTCGTCGAGTGGAATAACAAGAGTCTCGTCGGACAGGCACTTTTTCAAGTTTGAGACGTGGAAGGTTGGATGGATGTTACTAAGTTCGCGCGGTAGGTTAAGCTTGTAAGCCACAGGGCCGATTCTGGCAAGAATCTCGAAAGGCCCTATGTATCTTGGATTTAGTTTCCCACGCTTTCCAAATCGTATTAAACCCTTCCACGGTGAGACCTTTAATAAGACGTGGTCTCCTACCTGGAATTCCAAAGGTTTCCTCCTTTGGTCAGCGTAGCTTTTCTGTCGGTCTCTTGAGGCTTTCAATCGTTCACGAATCTGAACGATTTTCTCTGTTGTTTCACGTATGATCTCCGGACCTGTGAGAGTGCTTTCAGGAACTATTCCTCTAGCTAACTGGGTATCGCCAACTTCAGTCCAGCACAGAGGGGATCTGCACTTTCGACCATAGAGGGCTTCAAACGGAGCAGCCTTTATGCTTGTATGATAACTATTGTTGTATGAAAATTCGACAAGGGGTAAATGAATATCCCATGCCTTTCCAAAGTCAATCACGCAGGCTCTCAGCATGTCTTCTAAAGTTTGTATTGTTCTCTCACTTTGTCTGTCTGTCTGTGGGTGGTAGGCTGTACTCATGTCTAGCCTAGTTCCCAGATAACTTTGTAGTGACTGCCAGAATCTTGAAGTGAATCTACTATCTCGATCGGAGATAATGGATATCGGAACACCATGCAGTCGTACTACTTCCCTTAAGTAAGTTCTTGTAAGCTTCTCCATTTTGTCAGTCTCCTTGATGGGTAGGAAATGTGCGGATTTGGTCAATCTGTCGACAATGACCCATATGATATCGAGTCCACTTGTCGTCTTGGGTAACTTGGTTATGAAGTCCATAGTAATCCGCTCCCATTTCCATTCCGGTATCTCTGGTTGTTGTAGTAGTCCTGACGGTTTCTGATACTCGACCTTAACCTTAGCGCAAGTAAGACATTTACTCACGAAGGTAGCAATTTCTGCTTTCATGTTAGGCCACCAGTATAGTTTCTTAAGATCCAGATACATTTTATCTGAACCCGGGTGAACGGAATATCTTGAGTTGTGAGCCTCGGTCATGACTACGTTTCTGAAATCACCATGTTTTGGGGTCCAGATTCGGTCCATGAGATAGTAGGCTCCGCCACCCTTGACTTCTAAATTCTTCTCCATTCCTCGCAGGGATTCACCCGCCACATTTTCAGGTTGCAAAGCTTCCATTTGTGCTTCCTTAATTTGTGTGGATAAGTGGGAATGGATAGTCATGGTCAGAGATTTGACCCTCCGACCAGTGTATTCCTTTCGACTGAGGGCGTCGGCTACTACGTTGGCCTTGCCAGGATGATAACGAATTTCGCATTCGTAGTCATTCAGTAACTCAACCCATCGTCGTTGTCGCATGTTGAGTTCCTTCTGATCGAAAATGTGTTGAAGGCTCTTGTGATCGGTGAAAATAGTACTCTTTGTTCCGTATAAGTAGTGCCTCCAGATCTTCAGAGCAAATACCACTGCTCCTAACTCGAGGTCGTGTGTCGTATAGTTCACTTCGTGTGTCTTAAGCTGTCGGGAGGCATAAGCGATAACCTTCCCTCTCTGCATAAGAACACAACCAAGTCCTTGATTTGAAGCGTCGCAATACACTACGAAGTCTTCTATCCCTTCGGGGAGGGATAGTATCGGTGCGGTGCACAAGGCCTGCTTTAGTGTCTGGAATGCCTTCTCTTGTTTCGCTTCCCAGTCAAAGGCCACTCCTTTTTGGGTTAATGAAGTAAGAGGTTTCGCAATGCTCGAAAAGTTCTTTATAAATCTGCGATAGTAGCCAGCTAGACCTAGAAATTGACGAATTTCTGTAGGTGTCTTTGGTGCCGACCAGTTCTCAATAGCCTTAATTTTGGAGGGGTCCACGTGTATACCTTTCTCGCTAACAACGTGACCTAAAAATTCGACTCTTCGAATCCAAAATTCGCATTTAGAGAACTTCGCATAGAGTTTCTCCGTTCGCAGTGTTTCTAGGACTTTTCGTAGGTGTTGACTATGCTCTTCCTCACTTCGAGAGTAGATAAGTATATCATCGATAAAGACGATGACGAACTGATCCAAGTAAGGGCGGCATACCCTATTCATTAGGTCCATAAATACTGCTGGTGCATTGGTTAATCCGAATGGCATCACCACGAATTCGTAGTGTCCATAACGAGTTCGGAAGGCTGTCTTTGGAATGTCCCCCTCTTGAACTCGTAATTGGTGATATCCGGATCGCAGGTCTATTTTGGGGAAGTAGTTCGCCCCTTGAAGTTGATCGAATAGGTCGTCAATACGGGGTAGAGGATAGCGGTTCTTGACAGTAAGTTTGTTCAGCTCTCTGTAGTCGATGCACATACGGAACGATCCATCTTTCTTCTTTACAAACAAGACCGGTGCTCCCCAAGGTGAGAAACTTGGTCTTATGAATCCTTTGCGAAGGAGTTCATTAAGTTGACTGGAAAGTTCCTGCATCTCTGCTGGTGCAAGACGATAAGGCGACTTCGCTACTGGGGTAGCTCCTGGAATTAAGTCGATTCTGAACTCGACTTGGCGTTGCGGTGGTAATCCTGGTAGTTCTTCTGGAAAGATATCGGGAAAGTCGCGTACTACCGAGATGCTCTTGATGTCCTTCAGTTCTTGACTTGTATCGACGATGTGCGCTAGGAATGCTCGACAATCCTTCCGCAAGCACTTTCGAGCTTGGATGCACGAAATGATGCGAAGGTTTGTACTAGATTTGTCGCCGTAGACAACTAATGTTTCGTTGTTAGGGAGGTTAAGACAGACTGCTTTCTCAAAGCACATGATGTCGGCGCGAAGAAGACTCAACCAATCCATGCCGACTATGACGTCGAAACTTTTAATTTGAACCGGCATGAGATTGATTGGGAAAGAATGGCCGTCTAATGTTAACGTACAGCCCATGTAAATGCAATTTGTGTTTTCGGTTTTTCCATTGGCCATCTCTACAGTGAATGATTTTTCTAACTTGCTAGGTTTAGGTTTAAGTAAATGAATAAAGTTTTGACTCACGAAGCTTCTCTCCGCTCCACTATCGAATAATATGCATGCGTATGAATTATCGAGAAGGAACGTACCAGCAACTATAGTTGGGTCAGCTACAGCTTCATCGTGGCCTATTGCCAAAACTCGTCTCACACCTCCGGTGCCTGCTGCCTTAGGACAGTTTCTCTGGTAGTGGCCCACCTCGCCACAACCGTAGCAAGCCTGCCCTACACCCGCACCGGGAACTTGAGTGATCGGCTTTGCGGGTTCCTTGCAGAAACGGGCTGTGTGCCCTTTCTGGCTGCAGTTGGCGCACTGCATAGCTCGACAAGGTCCATGGTGGTGGTAATTGCATTTGGTGCATTTTGGGAGGTTGCCTATATAAGGCTTTGTTGGGTAGGTATTTATAGGGGCTGTAGTAGGTACAATGGCAGCATTTACTGACACCAGTTGTTTCTTTGCGGATACTTGGGAAGACCCACCCTTCCCTGAGTCCATAGCTCGTGTTCAAGCTTTTGAATTTCTCCCCGTGGGCAGTACTCTCTCATCATCATGGCCTTCAAGCTCTCCCAGCTTATGGAGTTCGTCACGATTAGGGTAAGTACTTTAACGTGGCCATTCCACCAAGTTAAAGCTTTATCGAGAAGGGTGAAAGTTGCAAATTTGACCTTGTTGTGCTCGGGGCAGGAGCAGATTTCAAAGACTGCCTCCGTCCTTTCAATCCACTGCCTCAGGGCCATCACACCACCAGTACCATAAAACATCCGGGGCTTGGCATTAGTGAAGTCCTTATAGGTACATTCTCGAGGTGGTCCATGACTCTCGCCATGGTTGGATAGGTGTGTGCCAGATCCCGAGCCATTAGTACTCGAGTTATTGATCTGTGACATGGCAGCTGCTACCGCTGCGGTGACTGCTGCTTGAAACATAACAGCATCAAATTGGGGTGGTGGAGGTGGTGGTGGTATAGGTGCTTCCTCACCGTTGTTTCGCCTTGGATTCCTACGCGGAGGCATCCTTCAACTATAGATTGAAAAGACAAGGATAAGAATTTCATAGAATGGAATATGTATGTGTCTCATGAACTAAATCGCTATAGTTCAACAACAGATGATAGTATGAGTCTTAAAATAGCAGAATGAAAGTTATTTGTAAGACTGAAAGTATGAAACAAGTATTTGGGTTCACAAGGACCATTCAAGGTTTGAACGAAATACTTAACATAGTAGTAATAGTGCCACTTATATTAATATAAAAGTTGTTACAACGATCATGAAAATTTGACCCCTATAAGGGTCTCCGATTACAAAGTTCGAGAAATTTAAAGACTTTTAGCCGAGGTCCTAAGTTATAACAAAATTTGAGTCCTTGACAGGCACTACTTGCGTCGGAGGTTGCGCTTGGAGCTTGACTCCGCATCTGATTGCTTTGACTCCATTAGACGCCTATCGAAAGCGGCTTGTTGTTCCCTTAGTTCGGCGAGGGCTGCAATCATTTGCGCTTGAAACGCTTCGGTTTGGAATTGAGCGTTGTCTTGCATCTTGTCCAGCCTACGGATGTCAGAAGTGTGAACCTGCACTTCCACGTTGATATCCCGGAGTCGACTAGCTTGTACTCCAGACTGATAGGACTGATTGGCTAACTTACCCACCATTACCGGGAGTGCTCGATCAGCCGAACCTCCGCCGCGGACATCATAGAAGTCCCGGCACATGCCGTAGGGAGGGCGTAGGTTTTGTTGTTGGCTCCAATGGTGGAGGTGACTTCCCCAGACGGGAGTCGGTCCTTGAAAGTTCCTTACGAAGACGGGAGGTTGAATGGGTGGTGGATTGATAACTTCCGGCTCTGAGTCGGTACCGGAGTCATCACCCACTTCTATGGGTTCCTCGTCCTCTTCGGGATCATCTTCGATCCATCCTCCGTTGCCTTGGTTGGGAAAGTAAGGGTCGCCAGGGTGGTGAAATCCAGCCATTTGACTGTACGAGAAATAGGGTTATAAGAATTGAGTAAAGTCGGAACATGTAAAACATGTAAGTTAAACTAGTTTAGATAGCAAATACTCCTATAGTATTTAAGTTCTTGTGTTTGATTCTTGTAATGGTTTGGTAAGGTTTTGACTTGTTGCTTACTACGATCATTCCTCGATATACGTTGGTCCAATCTTGGGCAAATATAGTTGATCACGCTATATTTGTCCAAAGTCTGATTACATATATCGAGTCTCAATCGTAGTGTCAACTTGTCTAAATACTTGTATAGTTGTATAACATGAAAATAGTTTGTGGTATGCATGTACTTGTACTTAAATGAACTACCAATTTACGTTGAACGAAATGCTGCTTAAGTGTAAAAAGAAAATTTGTTTTGTCAGAGAGTATTAGTCCCTTAAGCATTTATAGTTTGTATATCTTATGTGGTTCGATATACTTAGTTCACTATAAACATTGCTCTGATACCAATCTGTCACACCCCCAAACCTGAACGGCGGAAACGTTCGGGGGCGGATGACTTCATGTGGTAGCGTAACAAATGAATACATAGTAAAGAAAGCAATACAACCATCATATATATAATTGAAAGTTTATATTTGTCAAAAGTTACATGTTCAAAACTCAATTACAATATGATGTCTAAATACGAGATTAAACTGGCGCCGCAGCATCCCTTCATCAAAAGCGAAATGAATACCTGAAATTACTGATTTCCTGGGACATACAAGTAATTTTGAAAGAGTAGATCAGCATTTAAGCTGGTGAATTTCATAAGTATTTAAGTGACAATGTTTGAATGAAATGAAATGTTTTATCTTTGTTTGTTTGTGGTTAGAAAATCCTATATTTTCTACTAGTATAAAAGTAGCCTTCACTCAAGACCAATGTTTGTTTCCAAAATGTATGTAAATGTAAAATAACCAATGAGTTTGAAAACCTTGTAAATCAATGCATTTTAATACCCCTTGTGAGTTTTATAACCATACTATTGACTCTGAATGCCTATACACAACGTTCTTCAGTCGTTGGAATGTTATGACGTTTGTCACCCCAAACGGTGGACTGCAGCTAACAGTCAGGGAGCGGGTTTGTCAAGCCCGTATAGATCTATACACAAACACCATGCTCCCCCTCCAAGGGATTCTGGTATATAATACAGGACTTGAATTGTGTACTCGAACGTACATGAAGTTAGTGTCTCACAAATCTGTGGTATAAAAACAGATCTACTTGTTAAAATGTTACGTTTGTTCTTGTATACAAAAGTAAACTTCTTGAAATATGTGTTTCTAGTACATAAGAGTTAGAAATCTGTTCGTAAAACTATACCTATTATAGTTTCCAAAAAGCGTGTCTTGTTTGTTTAGAATTATTGAGAAAAGGAATCACTTGTTTATGAAAGTATAGATTTTTGGTGTAGAGTCTAGGATAGACAAGAAAAATCTAAGAACAGTTTAGTTTATACATGCATTACAACAACATTATATTTTAAAAGGTAAAATGCTATTGTGACATATTTTATATATATATATATATATATATATATATATATATATATATATATATATATATATATATATATATATATATATATATATATATATAAGTTCCTTTAAATGTTTATAAATCGCATGTGATTAGAATATATAACAGTATATTCAAGAGTTTCTTTATGTAACACACGATAATACTCATGTGTTTTACTTGTAATCCCCCCCTGAAAGCATATAAAAGTATTTAGAATAATTAAAAAGGTTGATTAAGGGGTATGAAACTCACTTGAAAGTTTGGAGATAGCGAGATGGGGCAGAGTTTCGTCTCGGGAAATGGATTTTCCTCGGGATTCTCGGGAATCTCGGGAGCAAAATCGACCTTCGGGACTTGAGCCAAAAAGACCAGAGCTTCGGGTTTGAACGGACACGGAAAACGAGGAAATGTTGAGAGAGAGAGAAGAGAATTGAACCCTTTCTTTGGAAACCCTCGCATCCTATTTATAGAAAGGCTGGTCTGCCTCGGTACGCGGGGTGTACGCCCGTACGCAGCGCGTACGCGTACGTCATGCATGACCGAAGCCTCGACTGCCTCGGTTCGGATGGGACGGGTTGCTGGGTACGCGGGTCGGATGGGACGCCGGGTCGGATGGGACGTCGGGTCGGACGGGTCGGGGCTTCGGACGGGTCAGATGGGTCGGTATCTTCGGATAGCGCGACGTGGACGATCAGAGGCCAATCCCCTCGGTTACGTGGGGCGTACAGGGTTACGCAGCGCGTACCTCGGAGGAGGATGCTGACTCCCCTTCGGATAATATCCGAATTTTGATTTAAATAAATAATTAATTTATTTAATAAACTTCAAAAATTCATATCTTCTTCATACGAACTCCGTTTTCGATGGTCTTTATATCCTCGCGTAGGTGTGACTACGCTCTACAACTTTTGTTTAGACTCCGTCGGCAAATTCCGAAATTATTTTATTATTATTTATAAAAATCCATCGCGTTTAAGGAATTTCTTAGAAAATTCATAACTTCTTTATCTGATGTCGGTTTTTGCCAGACTTTTTACTGCTGGAATACCATTGACAAGACCTTCGATTCTCGTTTAGGTCATTCCGGCCAAAAGTCGCTCGATCTCCGATTCGAGTTCTTAGCTGTCTGTTGCTAAGCCGAACTTGGAAAATCATAACTTCGCTATATGAAGTCGGATTTGGGCGTTCTTTTCACGTACGATCATGGTTCAAAGACATTTAATCATAGAAGGAAATTAAATAGGACTTATTTGTACAATTTATTATGAAAGTAAATTATTATTATTCAGAAGTGGTTACAATACTTGACCCATTTTGGTCGTTACAAGGAGTTGAAATATCGGGTTGTCACATCATCCTTATGATCTGTTGTTGGGACACTCTGATGAATAATGATTTGTAAACAATTTGTAAACAAACACTATTTGGGTTTTAATTATGATTGGAAAAGTTTAAATTTGGCGTAAAATTTTAGGGATGTTACAAGTTGGTATCAGAGCCTTGGTTTGAGTGAATTGGAGGAACACTCGTGTGAATCCAGTCTCAAATCAAGAAGATTTTCGGAAAGTAAATTTTTTTTTAAAATGGTTTTCAAAATAAAGGATGGAGGATGCAGAGGGTACGATCATCCGGAGCCTGTAAGTAAACCCCAAAATACCATACAGTTATTTGATATTATGATATGTTAGAACAGCATGCTAGTGCTAGGCTAGGGATCTTCAGGAATCGCATGATAGACATGTCTGATTATATGATGCCTGTTAGCCTAGGGTTTCTTGCATATGGAATCAACATCATAACTGTAGATGTTTAATGTATGCATCACGACTGTACATAATTAAGATCTTATAGCCTGAGAATGTTGATTCAGCCTTCGGATAGGATTGGATATTCGAAAGTCTATTGGGTCCAGTGTTATGTGCGGCTAGCATACACTAGTGTTGTAGGGGGTGATGAAACTTTAATGGATGAGTGGGTTGTGGAAAGCTATGAAGCTAGACGCGAGATAGTCGATATCCCTCCGAGAGCGAGGGTTGAGTGCATGTTATATTGATAGTAGTGTTAGGGCGTTGTGATGATACTTGAGACAAATATGGGTAGGTGTGGAAGGTAGTATGGGCCCGTACTACTGAAAGCACGGGACCCATACGCGTAGCAAGGAAGTCACAACCCCTAGGTTTGTGGGAATTGGTCTCTCAATATTATGATTGTATATCTGACGTCTTGGGTATATTTTTAGTATGGTGGTGACGAGATGTTTTGCTGCTGGATCCGGGTCGGGATCCGGGTCAGGATCGGGGTCAGGAGACGAAGGTTCGGGGGTGCCGGTAGCACCTGAGCCCGTGGTACAGATAAGGATAGAGGAGTTGGATGCCAGGATCCGGGAGATTCTGCAGGATGATATTGATGCGGCGTTCCGAGCGCAGCTGCCAGAGATGTTTGGGTCGATTAAGACCGCGATGGTTGAGTATTTTGATGAGCAATACGCAGCTCTAGCAGAGACAGTGGCCGATGTAGCCACATCGACTGTAACCGCGGCAGGGGTTGGAGGAGGAGCCGACAGGGCTTTCCAGTATTGGGACTTCGATAACACGAAGCCCCCGAACTTTGATGGTACACAGGATGCGATTAGGGCTATGAGGTGGTTTTCTGACGTGGAGGGTTGTTTCTTCACGTGCTCATGTCCTGCTGACCAGAAGGTCAGGTGTGCCCTGAACCTGCTAAGGCTCGAGGCAAAGGACTGGTGGATATTGGCGACACGGTCGTATACTGATGATCAACAAGCTGTTGTTACTTGGGAGCAGTTCTGGGATATGTTCCGCACCCGCTAAGTTCCACGCATTGAGCGGGAACGGCTTGCTCAGGAGTTTTTGACATTGAGGCAGGATGGGGAGTTTGTGATGGAGATTACCCGTATGTTCACAGAGAGGGCGATGTTTTGCCTGGAGTTTGCTTCAGAGCAGTCTCAGATGACTCGTTATCTGAGTATGCTCAAGACTGATATTTGGCAGTTTGTGTCTACACAGCGTTGTGATACCCTCCTGGATCTTCAGGAAGTCGCGAGGCGGCGTGAGTTGGAGATAGAGTTGCAGTTGAAGGAGGAGTGTCAGGCACTAGCACAGTCTCAGCCGGCACCTAAGCGGTCTAAGACCACTGATACTCGGACCGGGGGTCAGTACAGCCGCATGTGTGGAAAGTGTGGCAAGGGCCATTCTGGGGTTTATCGAGCAGGAGGTGGGTGCCACAAATGTGGCAAGGAGGGGCATTATGCCAGGGACTATCGCCAGGCCTCCCCTCTAGCAGATATAAGGATTTGTTATCATTGTCACCAGGTTGGTCATGTGAAGACCAACTGTCTGCAGCTCACCGCCAAGTTGGCGCATGGTTCCGCACCAGCTACTATGAGGATTGGGGATGGGAGGCCAGTCAAGGTGGAGCCTCCGAAGGCTCAGGGCCACGCTTTCCAGCTCACGGCCGAGGAGGCCAAGGCAGCATCGGATGTGGATTATGGTGTGTTTCTATTTTCTGTTTCAGTTATTATATATGTGTTATGCTTATTGGTTGTACCTGTGTTTAGGTACATTTTTAGTAAACTCTTTGCCTGCTTTGGTTTTATTCAACTCGGTGGTGAGTCGGTCGTTTGTATCTTAGACTTTCAATAGAGGGTTTAGTGTGCCGGTAGATGAGCTTGATTGTCCGTTGCGGGTTTCGATCGCCAACGAGCACGGGGTCTCTACTTCTTCGATCTACCGGGGATGTGAGTTGGAGATCTTCAGGGTGTTCTTCCCGATAGATCTGATTCCTATTCCCATGGATGAAGTATGTGTGATCGTAAGGATGGATTGTCTCAGTCGATTTGGTGCCATGATAGACTATGAAGGACAGCGAGTGGTGGTTCGAACCCCAAGTGGGGGAGAACTGGTGGTATATGGCGAGGGCATTAGGATGGGATCAGGGTTTTGTTCGGCGGCCAGGGCTCGACAGTATATTTAGCATGGGTGTAACACCGAAAATTTTCAAAATAATTTTTCGCAAATATAAAAACATTTCTCATTTAATTTCATAAAACGTTAAGATTAAAATTCCAAATCATGTCATACAAATCCTAAGATCTCATAAATACATATCAAAAGTCCCCTAAGTGTGTACGGATCAAGCCGGCGTCTTCCCACGGTCATCGCTAGTACCTGAAACAACAACACTAACACTGTAAGCACGAAGCTTAGTGAGTTCCCCAAAATACCACACATGAAACACATATTAGCCACTCGAGGCTGTAACTCTATGGGTCCGTGCACCCAGACTCTGTGAACCCTCAGGTTCTAACTCTAGGAACCTTCCGGTCCCAACTCTGTAAACATGCACAGCATAATCTCATAGAAATAATGCAGTACCACACATAGCATACACATAACATACACACACCAACACATAGCTCTGATTACCTACTCAAGGTAGAGTATAGTGAGAAGACTCACCTCGCGTGTCTCGGTATCTCACGAATCCTGGAAATCCCTCGTGCTCGATCCTCCGAGCTCTAATCCTCCTATAATATCACATGACTCTAATTAACACTTTTTATCTCTAAGGTTGACTATCCCTAAGAAGTCAACACAGGTCAACTCTGGTCAACGGTCAACGGTCAACTTTGACCGGACTCGGCGAGTGCACAAGGGCAACTCGGCGAGTCTAGACGTTTCCACCAACACCCTAGGATTCCCTTTTTACTCGTCGAGTACTCCCCCTGACTCGACGAGTTCCACCTGGCAGAATCGCGGGGCCACCCCGACTCAACTCGCCGAGTTCCAAGAACAACTCGGCGAGTCCCAGTTCGACTCAGTCCACCTGTCAACCCTCTCTAACTCGCCCTGACTCACTGAGTCAACCCATGACTCGACTGGACCACTCACTGGCCGGTCCAAGGCAATCTTCAAGCTACTCGCCGAGTCTGTTCATCAGACTCGGCGAGTCCATGCCATGCAATCGCTCAAACTCGCTTCTAAGGTCAGATCTGTTCCAACAATTCATAGATCTGGCCTTTCTAGATTGATTCACCACGTAAAGCCCCAAACTTGATGCACATACAACCTCTATATGGCTATAAATGAAGGAATACCAACAAATATCACTACCCAAGGTCATGACCTCCATTGTTCTCCATAAAGCTCGATGAATGAGGCTCTCTGGACCTCTATGGATCCAGATCCAAAGCCTCATCACTAGCAAGGGACTATTTGGCCATCAAATCAACTCAACAAGGCCACAAGAAACCCTAAATCCAACTATACTCCACAAAACAGAAGATGAACCAAAATCATACCTCTAGATCGATGATCTAAGCTTCAAATCCGCAGAATAGCAACCTCCTTTGCCTCCTCTTGGCTAGAACCTCCCTCCTCTTTGCTAGACAACACACAAAGGTCAAGAAATGCTTCCTTTCTCTCCCAAATCGCCAAAGCACTCTAGGGTTTCTCTCTATGGACTGTTGGGTACAAATGACGGCCATAAGGCCCTTTAAATAGGTCCTAAACCCGAGAAATTAGGATTTCATTAAACAGCGCGGACTCGTCGAGTCCAGATCCTGGACTCGCCGAGTCCAATCAAATCCCGCGTCCAGAATCGCGATCCTACTCGGCGAGTTTGAGCTCCAACTCGCCGAGTCCCCTCTCAAAACACCAAAAATCAAAGCAATAAAGGATACCTGGAAATCCGGACTGTTACAATGGGTGTGCCGATTATTTAGCGTACATGGTGGATACGCGGGTTAGGGATCAGCCCTCGGTTTCGGACGTCCCAGTAGTTAGAGAGTTTTCTGACGTGTTTCCGGAGGAGTTACCCGGAGTGCCTCCAAAGAGGCAGGTTGAGTTCAGGAATGATCTAGTGCCAGGTGTGGCCCCTATCGCTAGGGCGCCATATCGTCTGGCGCCACCTGAGATGCAGGAGCTATCATCTTGGTTGCAGGAGCTGTTGGGTAAGCAGTTTATTCGTCTGAGTAGTTCACCTAGGGGAGCATCGATCCTTTTCGTCAGGAAGAAGGACGGTTCGCATAGGATGTGCATGTACTATAAGGAGTAGAATAAGTTAACGGTGAATAACCATTATCCACTCCCGAGGATAGATGATCTTCTCGATCAGCTGCAGGGTGCGGGAGGAAGACGTGGAGAAGACTACGTTTCAGACTCGTTATGGTCGTTACGAGTTCATGGTGATGCCGTTTGGGCTCACCAACGCTCCGGCAGTGTTTATGGATTTGATGAATTGAGTCTACAAACTGATGCTCGATCGCTCAGTCATTGTGTTCATAGATGATATCTTGGTATATTCCAAGACCCGAGAGCAGCACGAGGAGCATCTCAGGGAGCTGCTGGAGGTTCTGCGGCGAGAACGGCTGTATGCCAAGTTCTTGAAGTGTGAGTTTTGGTTAAGAGCGGTCCAGTTCCTCAGACATCTCGTTAACCGGGAGGGGATTTTGGTCGATCCGGCCAAGGTGGAGGCTGTTATGCAGTGGGAGACTCCGAAATCTCCCTCAGTCATCAGGAGTTTCTTGGGTTTAGCAGGGTACTACCAGAGATTTATGCGAGATTTCTCCAAGATTTCAGTACCCCTCACCCGTCTTACAAGGAAAGGGTGGATTTCCGGTGGGGCCCTGAGCAGTAGAGGGCGTTTGAGACCCTTCGGCAGTGTTTATGTGAGGCGCTGGTGTTGACACTCCCCGAGGGAGTCGAGGATTTTGTAGTATTTTGTGATGCATCCATCTCGGGTTTGGGGGCAGACCTCATGCAGAGGGGACGAGTGATAGCTTATGCATCGCGGAAGCCGAAGCCGCATGAGACGAGATACCCTACGCACGATCTTGAGTTGGGAGAGGTGGTTTTCGCTCTCAAGATTTGGAGGCATTATCTTTACGGTGTCTGTTGCACTATATATACGGATCACAAGAGTTTGAGACACATCATGGATCAACCGAACCTGAACATGAGGTAGTGCAAGTGGCTGGATGTGGTCAAGGACTATGATTGTGAGATCCTTTAACATCCTGGTAAAGCGAATATGGTTGCGGATGCTTTAAGCCACAAGTCAGCTGGGTCTTCTACCCCAGCAAGGTGTATGAGGATAGCGGCGGATTCCCCGCTTGTGAGCTTGATTAGGGATGCTCAGGTTGAGGGTATGAGACCGGAGAACTGGAAGTTGGAGAGAATTAAGGTCGAGAGCGCCCGGTTTGTTCAAGATAGTCGTAGGTTGTTGACCCGATATGGTCGGGTTTGGGTTCCGATGTTCGGAGGGGTTCGGCAGACGGTGATGGAGGAGGCTCATAAGTCTCACTTTTCTATTCATCCGGGGGCCACCAAGATGTATCATTATTTGAGTTTGAGTTATTGGTGGCCCGCAATGAAGTGAGAAATCGATGGGTATATTGAGAGGTGTTTGACCTGTACGATGCTCATGGTCAAGCATCAAAGGTCGCATGGTAAGCTGCAGCCTTTGGAGATTCCCATGTGGAAATGGGAACAGATCACGATGGATTTCATTACGAAGTTGTCGAGGATGGCGAATGGGTTTGATGTTATATGGGTCATCGTGGATCAGATGACCAAGAGTGCTCATTTCTTGGTTACAGGAGAGTTCGTCGGCGGAGAAATTGGCCGACATGTATGTCATCGAGATTGTCTCTCGCCATGGGGTTCCAGTTTCTATCGTTTCCGATCAGAATATCAGGTTTACTTCCCGTTTTTGGCAGAAGCTCCATGAGGAACTAGGTACGCAACTGCATTTTAGTACAGCATTCCATCCATAGACCGATGGGCAGAGTGAGTGGACCATCCAGACCCTCGAGGATATGTTGAGGGCGTGCGTCATTGACTTTGGTGGGAGTTAGGATTATCACCTACCGCTTGCAAAGTTCACCCACAACAACAACTATCATTCCAGTATTGGTGCCCCGCCTTTCGAGCTGTTGTATGGTTGGAAGTGTAGAACCCCGGTCTGTTGGGGTGAGATTAGGCACAGGATGATGGGGCGGACAGAGGTAGTTCTGCAAACTACCAAAAAGATACAGCAGATTAGACAGCGTTTGCAGACCGCTCAGAGTCGGCAGAAGAGCTATGCCAACAGACGCCAGTCTGAGTTGGAATTTCAGGTGGGTGACATGGTAATTTTAAAGGTCTCACCTTGAAGGGTGTGATTCGCTTCAGGAAGAGGGGAAAATTGGGTCCCCGTTATATTGGGCCATTCAGGATCATTGCTAGGGTTGGCAAGGTAGCTTATAGGCTCGAGCTCCCGGAGGAGCTTAGCTGGATCCACAACATGTTCCATGTTTCACAGTTGCGAAAGTGCATTATGGATCAGGAGGTAGTAGTATCTGTAACATCCCGAAATATCAAGAGTAGATTGGAAGGGCTAAAAGAGTAAATTGGGAAAGAGTGACTCGGCGAGTCCATGGATGGACTCGGCGAGTAGAGACGCGATTTGGTCGCGTGTTAAGTAGCCGACTCGGCGAGTCAATGAGGTGGACTCGGCGAGTAGGCGCTGAGTGGAGAAAACCCTAATTCTCGGGATTGAGCCCTATATAAAGAACATTATGTTTTCCTCCCAGCCTCTTTATTCCCCCTTGAGTCCTAGAAACCCTAAAATCGTGGAGAAGCACCATTGTTGAGCAAATTGGAGCTTGGAGAGGTGGTTGTTGAAGAGATCTTAGAGAAGGAGAGGCTTGGAGCAAGGGGCTTTGCTTGGATTCAAGTTTCATTGCATTTGGGGCATTCTTTTGAGGTAATATCTCGTCTTTGAGCTGCTATTTCCTTGATGCATCATTTTGGGGGTATTAGAGATTATATTCTTAGATGTGTTGGAGTTTAGAGGTTAGATCTGAGGTTGCTACCTCAGATCTGGAATGGAGAAGAGTTGGAATGCATGAAAGTCCCTGTGTTGAGTGTTGGATAAAGCTATCATGTCCAAAACCTTAGCCCTAATGTGCAAAATGCATAGATCTCTTTGGATTCACGTAAAGTTTGCCACTTTACGTGATGGATGAGTTGTAGGAGGCTAGATCTATGTTTTGGAGCAATTGCATGGCCTGGAATGCTTCTGAATGGATTCAGACCGGTGGTACTCGGCGAGTCACATGGGTGTACTCGACGAGTTGCTTGAAGATGAGCTGGAACTCGACGAGTTGGAAGAACAACTCGGCGAGTTGGATGAAGATGGCCTGGAACTCGGCGAGTTGTATGAACAACTCGGCGAGTAGGTTCAAGGTAGCCTTAGACTCGGCGAGTCTGTTCTTGGGCTCGGCGAGTCTTGTCGAAGAGTCCCAATATTTCTGGTTGAGTCGAGAATCGGTGAGTCAAGGGATGACTCGGTGAGTTGTGTGCGAGTGGACTCAGAGTTGTCAAACTCGACGAGTCTCGGGGTGACTCGGCGAGTTAGGTCGCGGATTGAGGGAAGTTCTGAGTATGGGGACTCGGCGAGTCATCGAGTTGACTCGGCGAGTAGAGTCGGTCAGGGGTTGACTTTGACCTTGTCTTTGACCAAGGGTTGACCAGTGGTTTCCAAGGGGCATTTTGGTAATTGTTGGTTATTGTTTTGAGTTCAGTGCATTGGTGGTTGTCCAGTGGTGGAGATCGTATCAGCGATCGGAGCAGCTTGGGTTATCTGTTCAGTCAGCAGTTTCGAGGTGAGTTATCCTCACTATATCAACGGGGTTTAAGGCACCAAGGCCGACCCTTTATCGGATGGAAATCCGGGTAGTTGTCTGTTGCTATGATATTGCGGGATATGGGCCGGAAGGCATTATGTTATGGGCCGGAAGGCATTATATGTTGTGGGCCGGAAGGCATTGTGATGTGGACCGAAAGGTCATGGCCTGGAAAGGCATATGTGCGTAATTAGTATGTTGGTTGAGTCATAGGGTGATGTTATGCTAGTGATCGGCTAGGCCGGTATCCTGGTTAGGGTGATCATATGTTATGTGATCTGTTTGATCGATTTGCTGACTGTGAACTGTTATATGATTATATGTTATGTGCACATGGTTGCTTGGACTGGAGTTTGACCCGATATGCATGGCTGATATATGTCTTGTTATGTTATGTATGCTTTTTATGTTATGGGCCGGAAGGCAATATGTTATGGGCCGGAAGGCAATATGTTATGGGTCGGAAGGCAATACGATTTGGACCGGGAGGTCGTGGCCTAGAAGGGCGTATTTGTGGTCGGTATTTTGGGGATATCTCACTAAGCTTTCGGGCTTACAGTTGTGGTTTTATGTTTTTCAGGTTCTTCGGGGAATCGTGGCAAGGCGAAGGCGTGATCGTACCGCTCCTCATGATTTTCTAGTATTGTGATTCTGGGAACACGTTAAATGTTTTGAATTGAAAACCTTTTTGTAAAGATTTAATGGAATCGAGATGTTTTTGAAAAATTTAAAATTGGTTGTATTTTTCGGTCGTGCTTTTCAGCTTGTAGCAGAGGAGGTCAGGGCAGTGCCGGATGCAGCTGTGGGTATGTTCCTTTCTTGATGTCTTGCTATCTTGTGATTATTGTGGTGTAATGTTTATGAGCTGGTATTTTGTTTGGTTTTCGATGTGGTATTCGTCATGTTGCGGGTTGTGGTTTTGGTTATGGGTTATTGTTTTGGGAATTCCGTTGGTTATCATTCATGAGGGTTATTAGTGGACACCCGGCATTGGGTTGCAGGCCGGGTAGCATCTGCTTTCTGAGGAGTGGTTAGATGCAGATTGAGTTTCTTTCGAGCAGGTTGATCAGTGTTGATGTGAGATCTCGTTGAGGTTATTTATGCTTGTGAGAAGCAGTCCGCGTGTAAGTGTTTTCTTTGTGCAAGAGTTGTTTTGGGAGGTCGGTAATGGCGACCGGTGGTTGATAGTTAGTGCCCAAGTGGGGGAGAATCGGAGAATTCTCCGGGAGATCGATGAGTATTTGAGAGTGCTTAGCTGTTGGGATTCAGCAAGTGTTCTGTCAGCCCAGAGTATAGGCTGATATGAGTAAGTGTCGGGCATGCGAGGCGGGATACAGACCTAGGGCATGATCTCTAGGGTTGGGTTGAGAGAGTTGGATCCCAGGATAGTGGGAAGAGTATGAGATTTTGTGTGGTGTTTTTCAGTATGGAGATTCCGAGGCATGATGAGAGTGGATCTGGATCAGGATCGGGAGCTGGAGAGAGAGTTCCGGGCGGATCGGTGCCGCCCGAGGTCATCGGTCAGATGAGCACGTACGAGTTGGATGCGAGGATTCGTGAGGTCTTGCGTGATGAGATTGCTAAGTTGTTTCAGGCTGAGTTGTCGGAGCTGTTTGGGTCGATCAAGACCGCCATGGTGGAGTATTTTGATGAGCGCTATGCGGCTCTTGCAGAGATGGCTGCCGCGGCGGCTACAGCGGCTGTAGCGGCAGCAAGGGGAGGAGCTGGTTGGGGTTTTCAGTATCGGGACTTCGCTAATACGAAGCCTCCCACCTTTGATGGAGTTCAGGACCCGATCGTCGCTATGAGATGGTTATCAGACGTGGAGGGGTGTTTCTTCACGTGCTTATGCCCTGCTGATCAGAGGGTGAGGTGTGCTCTGAACCTACTGAGGCTCGGGGCGAAGGATTGGTGGAGATTGACCACGGGGTCATATTCAGATGCGCAGAGGGCTGCGGTATCATGGGATCAGTTCCGAGAGATGTTCATCACTCGTTATGTTCTGTAGGTTGAGAGGGAGAGATTGGCTCAGGAGTTCCTTGAGCTGAAGCAGGATTCGGAGTCGGTGACTGAGATCACCAGGATGTTCACTGAGAGGGAGATGTTTTTCCCAGAGTTCGCTTCGGAGCAGGCTCAGAGGTCTCGATATATGAGCATGCTCATGAGGGACATCAGGAAGTTTGTGTCTGCGCAGAGGTGCGGGACATTATTGGAGTTGCAGGAGGCCGCTAGGTGGCGTGAGTTAGAGATTGAGTTGCAGTTGCGTGAGCTGAGGCAGGCTCTGGTGCAGTTGCAGCCGGCGCCGAAACGGTCCAAGACCGTTGATGTTAGAGTGGGGGATCTGAGCAGCCACACTTGTGGGAAGTGTGGGAGGGGTCACACCGGGGTTTGTAGGTCTGGTGGTGCATGTCGCAAGTGCAGAAAGGAGGGGCACTATGCGAGGGATTGTCGGCAGTCAGCGCCAGTTCGGGATTTGAGGATTTGCTATCACTGTCATCAGGTTGGGCATTTGAGGGTCAACTGTCCACAGCTTGTTGCAGGACCGGTGCAGGCTCCAGCACCGGCCACTTTGAGGATCACAGGTGGAGGTCAGGGTGGAGCAGAGCCCCCAAGGGCTCAGGGTCGTGCTTTTCAGCTTGTAGCAGAGGAGGTCAGGGCAGTGCCGGATGCAGCTGCGGGTATGTTCCTTTCTTGATGTCTTGTTATCTTGTGATTATTGTGGTTTAATGTTTATGAGCTGGTATTTTTTTTGGTTTTCGATGTGGTATTCGTCATGTTGCGGGTTGTGGTTTTGGTTATGGATTATTTTTTTGGGAATTCCGTTGGTTATCATTCATGAGGGTTATTAGTGGAAACCCAGCATTGGGTTGTAGGCTGGGTAGCATCTGCTTTCTGAGGAGTGGTTAAATGCATATTGAGTTTCTTTCGAGCAGGTTGATCAGTATTGATGTGAGATCTCGTTGAGGTTATTTATGCTTGTGAGAAGCAGTCCGCGTGTAAGTGTTTTCTTTGTGCAAGAGTTGTTCTGGGAGGTCGGTAATGGCGACCGGTGGTTGATAGTTAGTGCCCAAGTGGTGGAGAATTGGAGAATTCTCCGGGAGATCGATGAGTATTTGAGAGTGCTTAGCTGTTGGGATTCAGCAAGTGTTCTGTCAGCCCAGAGTATAGGCTGATAGGAGTAAGTGTCGGGCATGCGGGGCGGGATACAGACCTAGGGCATTTGATTGTGAAGGGCCAGGGAGCAGGCCGGGATCGAGTATGTATGATGGAGTTAGAGTTCGGAACCCCTAGAGGGCTAGAACGGTATGCATGGGAGGATTTCCGGAGGGGGATAGCCCGGAATGTTGAATGCTAGTTGAGCGGTCCGGCTAGACTGAAGGCCGGTAGGCGTACCAGTCAGGCCGAAGGCTCAGAGAACGGTCCAACCAAACTGAAGGCACTGAGAGCGGTCCAGATTGGCTGAAGGTTCTGAGAGTGGTCCAGATGGGCTGAAGGCCTGGTGAGGCGGTCCAGTCATGCTGAAGACTCTACAGGTATGGTTGGATCAGTTTGAGGATATGGATTGTGTATGTTGCAGTGTGATTGAATTAGAAGGTCTGGCCCCGGGTAGTGATCTTGATTAGTGGAGATAGTGCAGGGGCTTGAGAGTCCCTGCGATGAGAGTTACAGTATGTGTGGGTTGGATGGATAGCGGATACGCTAAAAAGGGTGGTGTAGCGTTGGGCGAGCACCGTGGCACTTGTTGGAGTGACAATATGGCCAAGTGGATTCCTTGGAAAAGGAAGTGAGAGAGGTGTGTAACTCCGAGAGGGAGTGCAAGTTCATGGAAGTGAAAGCGGCAGAGCAGAGTTATGATTAGAGTAATTCGAGTATGGTTTTTGAGCAGCATGTTTGCGGCAGTGGAATAGAAGCTCATCCGGTTTGGGATGTCTGCTGAGGTTGCGGAAGAATTCCGCAGATGTAGAGCCAAGAGACTCGAAAGGGATGCAGGGAGAGAGTCTTGGGCTCTCAGTGTGATTCTGATCAGGGTATTGGATATGTATTAGTGGTTCATCTTGGGGGATGTTGGAGGATATCATCAGTGTATCAGGTTTTCCCAACCTGTGGGTGCTGGAGAAAGTTCAACATGTGTATGTGATTGCAAGAGGAGAACTCGTGGGAGATGCTCTGAGATTGAGAATGGGTTTTTCCGTCGTCACGGAATGGATAGAGTGGGATTCGGATCGAGGATCCGATGGTTCATGGCTTTCTAGCCCTTATGGTTCGAGTGATTGTTGGGATTTGGGGCAGTGATGCTTCATGGGTAATTCTCGGTTGTTGAGTGTGATTATGAGAGGGTACAGCCGGTGCCCGGCTCGAGACGGTGGTCAGGACACCGTAAGGAAAGAGAAAGTGTGTTTGAGTTTCGATGGGGATGCCTTGAGGGACTTGGCCCGGTTAAGGCCAGGTGGCGCGTTGTGGGAGTATCGTTGGGATTGAATTGCAGTAGGCTTCGAGGACGAAGCCTAATTTAAGTGGGGGAGAATTGTAACATCCTGAAATATCAAGAGTAGAGTGGAAGGGCTAAAAGAGTAAATTGGGAAAGAGTGACTCGGCGAGTCCATGGATGGACTCGGCGAGTAGAGACGCGATTTGGTCGCGTGTTAAGTAGCCGACTCGGCGAGTCAATGAGGTGGACTCGGCGAGTAGGCGCTGAGTGGAGAAAACCCTAATTCTCGGGATTGAGCCCTATATAAAGAACATTATGTTTTCCTCCCAGCCTCTTTATTCCCCCTTGAGTCCCAGAAACCCTAAAATCATGGAGAAGCACCATTGTTGAGCAAATTGGGGCTTGGAGAGGTGGTTGTTGAAGAGATCTTAGAGAAGGAGAGGCTTGGAGCAAGGGGCTTTGCTTGGATTCAAGTTTCATTGCAGTTGGGGCGTTCTTTTGAGGTAATATCTCGTCTTTGAGCTGCTATTTCCTTGATGCATCATTTTGGGGGTATTAGAGATTATATTCTTGGATGTGTTGGAGTTTTGAGGTTAGATCTGAGGTTGCTACCTCAGATCTGGAATGGAGAAGAGTTGGAGTGCATGAAAGTCCCTATGTTGAGTGTTGGATAAAGCTATCATGTCCCAAACCTTAGCCCTAATGTGCAAAATGCATAGATCTCTTTGGATTCACGTAAAGTTTGCCACTTTACATGATGGATGAGTTGTAGGAGGCTAGATCTATGTTTTGGAGCAATTGCATGGCCTGGAATGCTTCTAAATGGATTCAAACCGGTGGTACTCGGCGAGTCACATGGGTGTACTCGACGAGTTGCTTGAAGATGAGCTGGAACTCGACGAGTTGGAAGAACAACTCGGCGAGTTGGATGAAGATGGCCTGGAACTCGGCGAGTTGTATGAACAACTCGGCGAGTAGGTTAAAGGTAGCCTTAGACTCGGCGAGTCTATTCTTAGGCTCGGCGAGTCTTGTCGAAGAGTCCCAATATTTCTGGTTGAGTCGAGAATCGGTGAGTCAAGGGATGACTCAGTGAGTTGTGTGCGAGTGGACTCAGAGTTGTCGAACTCGACGAGTCTCGGGGTGACTCGGCGAGTTAGGTCGCGGATTGAGGGAAGTTCTGAGTATGGGGACTCGGCGAGTCATCGGGTTGACTCGGCGAGTAGAGTCGGCCAAGGGTTGACTTTGACCTTGTCTTTGACCAAGGGTTGACCAGTGGTTTCCAGGGCCCTAACTTGTTCTAAAACATGCATCAATGTGTTTATAGCTCAAAAATCATGTGAATGAGTCATGATCAAGGAGTTTACGGCCTAAGAAGCTCCTTAGGCCGTAAACACCCTAAAGATGGCCAAAAGTCTCCATTTTTCTTCTTTTGAGCTTGGATACTAGTTAGGGGTTATACCTAGGAGCCTTTGATCATCAAAACCATAAGTTTTAGGGCACTAAAAAGGGTTTACGGCCCAAGCACATGCTTACGCCGTAAACACCCTTTTCCATGTTAAAAGTCCCTAAAACCCTTCCAAAGCATGTTTGGACTTAAGATGCAACCTAGGGGACTTCCAATTCGAGTTTAGGCCAAGTAAAACACCATGTTTGAGGGGTAAACTAGAGTTTACGGCCCAAGCATATGCTTAGACCGTAAACTCCCCCAAACTTAGCCAAAATGATGGTTTAAGCCCCTAAACACCTTTATACCTTCACTAGAAATCAATAGAAATGGAATAAGCGCCTTAACATCATGAAATGGGGAGTGAACAAGAGTTCACGGCCAAGCCATGGGGCTTACGGCTGTAAACTCCCAAGGAGTGGCCTTTGGGCCGTAAACTCCAAGGGAGTGAACTCATGAGCCCCTTGTTACTCCCCTTTGGCCTTGTAAAATACCCTAGAACCACCACCTCTTGCATATGAAACTAAATAGCATTCAAAAATACCCCTCCCATGAGTTTATGGCCGTAAACTCATGGGGGATAAGGCCTCTCAACCGTAAACTCACTTAGGGTGGGTTTTAGGAGAGTAAACTCCAATGTGAGGTCACACACTCCTTCCCTACAACTCATTGACCTTCTAGTACTCAACCATTAGGCCTTTAATCAAGCTTGAATGTTTAAATGCTTTAAATAGAATATAAGTCACTAATTACTTTCAAAACACTTATCCCACATGTTAATAGGGTCTTAAAGGGTGTACAAGTCTTTATTTGGTACAAAACGCTCAACCGGCACTTTCACCCGATTTACCCGATTTACTCGGTTTCAGGTGAGTTCATACCCCTTTAACGAACCTTTCTAATGTTTTTATATGTTTTAGGGGGGGATACAAGTCAAATCTACATGTTTATGGAAATTAATCACATGTGATTCACTATCCGTAGTTCAAATCACATGTGATTTACTACTATGTTTTATAAAAGGATTTTCGTTTTCAAAACTATTTTGGATTAATAAACTATTTTCTAAATGTTCCTTTTTGACAAGATTTTTATTAAATAAATTCCTCATAAAATGTAACCACACTAATATATTTATATAAGTAAGACTTGAAGGACTTAGGACCGATAACTCGCCTTATTTCCTGTTCTTGTTTGATTGTGGGCTTAGGGTAGTTGTTATCCGTCCGACTGTCATTGACTTCTTAATTATATATCATATATATTAGTGTTGGATACGAGTATTTTCATTTCATTCGATGTTTAAACTACTAAATTGACAAGAACCATATACACTAAGTTAACTATAATAGGTATAGTTAAGGCCACTATTGCTCGCTATAGCTACTACTCTACCCTCTATAATACACCCTATTACGATACTATATACTAATAAGAGAACACACTACGAGTTATACAAATGACTACTACACTATAATACAAGAGAAAGCACTAATCAGGAGATAACACACTAACTTACTATGAGATACTCTATTCGCTACGCACTATGCCCAAAGTTTTCCGCCAGGAGAACGACGCTACATGTATAGATCTATACGGGGCAGACACTATTACTTCCCGACTGTTAACTTCAGTCCGATCCGTGTAGGCCCAGGGATGCCGCTACTTCACTACACTGTGCATGACCGGGAAGGTCATGGGGTCCGCTATTATACACACTATTGGTATCTTACAAGGAATACACTATAACCACACTAAAAAACTAAACTAAAGGCTAAGTTAATATCCTGAAGTAAACAAGTATTTAACACTAAAGAAAGTTTGCACCACTATTATTGACTTCAGGCATAATCTACCATATTGCATTACTTATTGGAAATTCACTATTATACTTTTACAATAAATGGTTTTCAAATATGAAAATGACATGTTTCTTAAAGGTTTTCACTTACAATGTATTTCTGGAAAATATAGGATTTTCTAGGATTTTCTACTACTTATGAATGTAAAATTGCAGCTTTTCATACTATCGGTTCTAATGCTTTTTATACAAAAACTCACACTAAACTCTTATGAACTCACCAGCTTTATGCTGATATTCGTTTTCAAAATAACTTGTATCCTCAGGTCAAAGATAGACAGATACAGGTGCAACATTTTGGAGAAGGTGGAGCATACAAGATCCATCTCTTATTTTTGAATTACTTTTGGTGTTTGCTAAACATTACAAAACACACTTGTAATTAAACTCACTATGTAATGCAATGTTTGTATGTTTCTTGTTTTTACTATTATGCAATTGTGATGATACTGTACATGACGTCCTCCACCCCGAAACGTATTCCGCCGTTATCGGTTTTGGGGTGTGACATTTGGAGTGTGAGTTGGACCTTGGGCTTAGAACCTAATTGTTAGTTAGGTGTTGTTTTGATGTTGACAGCCTAGGAATCTATCAACCAGCAGCTAGAGTTTTATCCGTGGGACTTCAGCAGTGTGAGGTGAGTTTTCCTCACTATACTCAAGGGTCTAAGGCACCAAGGCCGGCCCTTTTGGATTGCTATCTTGATATGTTGTATGCTCGAGTATTGTATGATCCGTTAGATCAGTATCCTTGTAGATAGGATGTTATATGTTGCTGTGATCCGTTAGATCAATATCCTGGTAGATAGGATGTTACATGTTGTTGTGATCTGTTATATCAGTATCCTGGTAGATAGGATGTTACTATGCTATTATGATCTGTTAGATCGGTTTTTTGTTTGTAGATTGTTATGTGATTAGCTGATATATGTGCAAATGTTTTATTAGTAGTTGAGGGTTATCTGCTTTGTGCGAGAGCCAACAGACCTGGGCATTCCAACCCGATGGTTGTGGGCTGTGAGTATTCCATCCTGAGGATGATCGGACTCGTAGTATGTGGGCATTCCAATCCGAAGGTTGTGGGTCGAGGGTATTCCATCCTAAGGATGACTGGACCCGTTACATATATATTGGCATTCCAACCTGGGGTATTCCATCCGGATGGATGACTGGACCCGGAGGTTGATTAGGCCTGAGGTATTCCAACCTGATGGTTAATTAGACCCGTCATATTTGTCATTGTATACGGTGAGACTGGGCTGCTTCGTGCGACTGTCAACAAGCTTGAGGTATTCCATTCTGATGGATGATTGGACCCATATTATGTTGGCATTCCAACCCAATGGTTGAGGGCCTGGGGTATTCTAACCCAATGGTTGATTGGACCCATAGTATGTTGTTTGTGATTATATATGTGCTGTTGTGTATGGGTATTTTAGGGGAAATCAATAAGCTTTGTGCTTACGGTTTCTGTTTATTGTTTCAGGTGCATCAGATGACTCGGTAAGGCGAAGGCGTGACCGTACACATCCTCGTGTTTTGGACTTATGGTTTCTAGGATACTCTGATATTAAACTATTTTGAAATCATTTTGTAATAACTAATGGCTTTTGGGTGTTTGAAAAAGTTTTAAATTGGCTTGATTTTTATGGGTGTTACATAATTTTTCGTGATTTGACGATAAAAACTATGACAATACGACATGGCAGTAGGCCCACGTCATGGTCATTGACTAAAACCCAAAAATTGAGCTCAAAGTTTTGCCCGAACATCTGGAGTATCCATTTTTAGAAGAAGGACAACAAAAACCAGTCATCATAGCATCTGATCTCGCTAAACATGAAAAAGAAAGCCTAGTGGAGGTACTAAATAAAAGACAAAATGCCATAGCATGGAAGATTACCGACAACTAAGGCATTAGTGTTGTATATTGTTCACATAAAATCAATTAGAAGAAGGGACTAAGCCATTGGTGCAACGCCAAAGAAGACTAAACCCAAATATGCAAGAAGTAGTGAAGAAAGAGGTGCTAAAACTTTTGGATGCCGGTATTATTTATTCAATATCGGATGGCCAATGGGTGAGTCCAGTGCACATGGTACCCAAAAAAAGGAGGAATGACGGTAGTCACCAACGAAGAGAACGAGCTCATTCCAACAAGAATGGTAACAGTTTGGTGTGTGTACATCGATTATCGTAAGCTAAACAATGCTACATGCAAAGACCATTTTCCCTTACCTTTTTATTGATCAAATGCTCGATATATTATCCGGTCATCTCTACTATTTTTTTTAGATGGTTTTTCAGGATACTTTCAAATTCTTACCGATCCTCAAGACCAAGAAAAACCATGTTCACTTTCCCAAGTGGAACTTTTGCATATAGAAGAATGTCATTTGGATTGTACAACGCACCAACCACATTCCAAAGGTGCATGATGGCCATCTTCCACCCCATGATTGGAAATTTTATGGAGGTTTTCATGGATGATTTCTCAATTTTTGGCTCCTCTTTTGCATATTTCTTGTCCAACCTTGATCTAATGCTTGCACGATGTGAAAAGACCAATTTGGTCTTAAATTGGGAGAAATGTCACTTTATGGTCAAAGAAGGAATTGTATTGGGACACAATGTCTCAAAATTAGGGATAGAGGTGGACCGTGCAAAGGTAGATACTATAGCAAAGTTTCCACCTCCAACAAATGTAAAAGGGGTGAGAAGTTTTCTAGGCCATGCGAGATTTTACCGCCGATTCATCACATGGCCCTAGAAGAATCACATAATTCCATGTTGTCATGGTCCCTGTAATAGCATCTCATATGTGACACATTTGCCTATCACGAGTTCTAGCATGTGTGACATATTTGCATGTCACGAGCTCCAACACTTGTGGTACATTTGCCTATCATGTGCTGAAATAATGTTGATCATCTGCTTCCTAATATCTCCTTTATAGATTTCAGTAATCCTCATTCACATAAAAGGCATCTTACACCTTTTTCACAATTAGCTTCTCCATGAAGCTTTCATCGAGCATTAACATATAGCTTTTAACACAAATATACATATAAGCTCTCTGTTAGTTAACTTTCTTTTGATCTTACAATAATTTCTTAGCTTAAGTATATATCTTGTACTCATCATGGAGTATAGTATAGTCTCAATTACATGTAAGTCATTTCATGTCTTGTTCACAAATAGCTTTACATAAGCTTTTAGCATTCAAGTATACTACACTTATAGCTTTTCATGCATGCTTGTAGCTTTTCATAAGCTTTAAACACACTTATAGGCTTTCTGGCCAAACAACTTTCCTCAAGCTGATAATATTTATACACATAAGGTTATTTGACACACGTGTCAATAAATCAACTACATAGTTGTAGAGCTTAACTAAAGCTCTCGTTAATCAAGCATATACTATTTATCGTGTTTATCAAACCACTGGCAATGCCCCTTTTAAAATCATTTAAACATTTTGCATGCTTTCTCCTTTCAAAATATCCCTTTTTTATAAATCATGAAAACTATGAATTCATGCTTTAAAATCCTTTAGCATCAAGGCGTTATTATATAATCAAACATAGTCACACCTAGTGACTTATTCATAGACCTTTCATGTAATACAAATTACTTTATTATGTACCCAGAAAATCCGCATGTACTGACCTGACTAGTTAGTAATTACTAACTACTAGTTCGGCCTTACGCTCGACGCTGCTTTCCAGCCTACCGCTTGTACAAACCTATTCAGATAACATACCAAGTTCCTTAGAACTTTCACATACTTATTACCACATATTCTATAACGGTCCTTTATTTGACCATTAACGAAATCTGGTAACCATTTGTTACCCGACTAATCGAGCCTCGTAATACAACAACTAAACGTCTTAACTCCGTAAACCGTTCGTTTGATTACTCACTTCTAGTCATCCCATAACTGAGGGTTTATAATCTTCATTAACCGGGTTAAGAATTCACACCATGGAATTCAGTTATCCAATGTGTCGTTTGTTCTATAACAACACCATATTATAGACCCAACAATCCAACTCGGGTTTGGAAACTCGTTTTATAATTACGACATCATAAATAACGAATCAAATAACTAAATATCGAAACAAACGATTATACCTCGTGTTAGTATCGATTCTTGTATACCAACATTAATACGTACTTCCATTTACTATATAACGCTACGTAACCGTCCAAAGCTCGTTGGCAAAACATACAACGAATGACGTACGAAAGCTATTTATAGGATGACTAGTCGGTCGACACGTCGCGCCTTTCATAAGGCGGGTCGTGCCCAGTGCCAAGTAATGTTTCTAGTGTTGCCACGTGTCTTATCCGATTGCCATATTTTTCGTGATTCGGACATTTTAAGAGGCACCCCGCGCTTTTCCAATTTTCTAACTTTTTCTCGAATAGGAGTGCACTTTTCGAACGACCATAACTTTCTTATACGAACTCCGATTTTGACGAACTTTATATCAACGGAATTGTCTCCAAGAGAACTACAACTTTCCTTTAATAATCATTCACTAATATCCTTTACATTTTTCTGATAATCATTGTCTTAATAAGTAATGATTTTTCAGTCTTTACAAAAATCCCAACGATCTACTTTATAGAGACATAAAAAAACCCGAAAGAGATCGTTGATAAGAAAAATATGTGCAGGAGAAGATGGATAAAATCGCAGAATTAAGGACGGGGAAGATGGAAGAAATATATGTGCATTAGCTTAAGGAAGAACATGTGCATGAAAAATGGAGATGGAGAGGGTAACGATCTATGGAGATGGAGAGGGTAATGATCTGGAGGCGGGACCGGAATTCGTGCAACACTAGGGTTTATGGAGAGGGGGAAATAAAAGGAGAGAAACAACGATTATTATGGTAATAAGTAATTTAAACAATTAAAAGGTAGATAAGTAATTTAACTTTTATGTGAAATAGACACGATGAGATGTAACATGACACAAAATTGATTCTTTTATTAAGTTAGGAAGATTTTCCATGAATTTATTAACACCGAGCATTTTTAATGATGGTTTTTTCAAAAGTTTTTTTCTTTTTGAAAAAGTTTTAGAAAAAGTTTTTGCCATCGAAATGTTAGCTATTTCTAAGGGTTAACTCAACTAGTAATTATTAACTAAGTGGTTATTCGAATAATATTTATTTATAAATTATACAATTGTTTTATAATGATGTTCTAGCCATGATCTCTGTAGGAAGAATGTTCGGGTCCATATACAAACCGACAAACAGTCAGAAGTGGTAAACCGGTAAACATATGTGCATTGTTTTTGCTAAGGGAAACCCATAACATGGGCCCATTGTTTTTACAAAAATTGAAGCTACCTGGGAAGACTTCGATAAGATGGAGAAACCGAGAAACATTTCCCAAATTTTCACCTTGGGGACAAGGTGAAAGTTTGGACGGAGGATAATGATATGCTCCAACAATTCTTGGTATATCAAAGAAAAAGGAGACGCATGGCCCAACAAAAGAATGGCCCAAATAGCTAAATAAAAGTAAAAATATATACTTATATACTATAAGTAATAAAACAATGATTTTAGATTTTCTAACACTATTTAGAAAGAAGACGTGAGTTAGATATACTAACCGAGTTAGATATAGTAACCTGAAATGGCACACTCTTTAACCCAATAATGGTTTTGTTAAACCCAATGAAGAAAGTAAAAATATTTTGTGTGTTTGGAGGTTAACATTAAGCAAAAACCGATTCCTCCTCACCGAAGCACACCAACTGTATTTAATATAACTAGGGGAATACCCGCGCGTTGCGCAGAAACACTTATATAGTTGAAATATTTACAAATATATGTTTTCTTAAATATAACAATAATGTTGTTGTTAAATTTGATATAATAATTTGTATACTAAGTTGATATAATATATTGATTATTTTCAATTATATAATAATATATACATCTATTAAAATTACATAATCTTAATCGTCTGAATGATCTCTACCCATAGGTTATTCATGAATAAAATTAAATATAATATATGGTTTAATGTTATTTCTAGTTTTTATTATTGTTAATTAATTTTTTAAAATTTATTTGGTTAATATTTTAATTTCTATCATTGTTATTATTTAAAATATCAAACATTATTTTTTGTTTTTAAAGATAACAATATAATCATTTATACAGAGTTATTTTTAACTATTATTATTGTAAGTTATTTTAAGCTGCTTATTTAAGAACTTTTAATGATTATAAAAATATTTTGAGAAAATATTTTACTTAAATTGAGGTTACAATTTAGTTTTTGCATTTAGCACTATAATTTATCATTTTTAACTATTCAATAAATATTATTTAGGGTTTTTAAGTGGAAACGAAATTTATTTTTAAGTTGACCCTATAATGTTATATTTAAATTAACAATTTAAGTATTTTATCAAATTTGTTCAAAAGTTGTAGCTTGAAACTAATAATGGCTTACATACAACAACATATTAAATCTAATAAATTAAGTATAATATGTTAAAAGTTAAAGACATAACTTTATAAGTAGAAGTAAATATATTATTTTAATATCAAAATTTAGTTTATTTATGATTACACTTTAAGTTTGTTATTTATTTAACTTTATTAACCAAATTATAATCATTATTAGAAAGACATTACAATTTATTACTTTTAACTGTTTATAAAATATTATTTAGGTTGTTTAAGTTAAACTAAAATTTATATTTAAGTCAATCTTGTAGTGTTATATTTAAATTAACAATTTAAGTATTTATCTAGACCGTTCAAAAGTTGTAGCTTTAAAATTATAATGGTTTGCATACAACAAAAATTATTAAAACTAATAAATTAAGTATAATATATTAAAAGTTAAAGACATAACTTTATATGTAGAAGTAAAGATATCATTTTAATATTGAATATTAGTTTATATATGATTACACTTTAAGTTTGATATTTATTTAACCTTATTAACCAACTTACAATCATTATAAGAAAGAAACTGAAAAGTCATGAGACTTTCAAATGAATGTGGCGAAAAGAAAAATACATGGGAGTTTCAAATGAATGTGGTGAAAGGAAAATGCTTCCTTTATAATTATACTAGGCGTAACCTCGCGCGTTGCGCAAGAATGCATTTAAGTGGTGAAACTAATTATGGGAAAAAAATATAAAAAAATATAAAATAAAATAAAAAAAAAACTATGTTGAAATTTACGTTTCTAATCATGTTTTGGGCATTAACCGAATTATCAAATGACATAAAAATCCATCAATTTATATTTTGATACGATATAATATAGTATGTACCTTATAAACATTACTTTTACTTTTATAATATCCAATATATTATAAGTTTTTGTATAACATTAATATAATCTATTTTTCTTATTTCCGATAATATTTTTTGGATAAAAAGAAATACGTTGTTTTGAATGAACTATTAATAAACAATATTGAACTAATAAACTTTGTATTACACTATTTATATTACACCAAAACATCCAAGGTTTCATATATGAACTTTCAAATATTAAACATTGAAATTAAGAATGAAGTCATACGAAATATATCATTATACATAAATGTCATCAATAGTTTTAAAATAAGTCGATTAGTAAATATGATATTTAATTTTAATTACATATTTTGCAAGGCGTACATTTGACTTTATGTTGGTGCGCCAAGAATCTTCTTCCTTAATTTGTACCTAAAAAATTAAGATGAATAGGAATATAAAATAGATATTACTAAGTATTTATATAAATATTTAAAAAGGGTATGTAGATCTCCTACCACCGGTTAAAGACAACATACCTCTATAGTGGTATCGATTCCTATGTGACATTGAAATAGTCATTTTATGTACACCTTGTTTTCTAATTACATAAACAAATATGATTAACCAAATATAAAAATGTTATCTTTATGTAGGAAAAATATTTTAGTTAACTAACAGATTAAATAATATAAGTTTAAAAGTTAGGAGTTTCAAAACATTAATATTTTTATTAAACAATCAATTAAGTAACACATGTTGAAAATTTTACAATCATTATTAAAAAGCATTTGAAATATTAGATTTTAAATGAATTTTGGTTGAAGTTTTTTGACATATATATATATATATATATATATATATATATATATATATATATATATATATATATATATATATTTATATATATATATATGTAGAGAGAGAGAGAGAGAGAGATGGAAAGTATAACATATGTATGAGTTTTAATTATTTTGGACATCACCTATATAAAATATGATCAATATATTAACGATTAAACCACAATATACAACGACTGTATTACAATAATCCAAAAACGAAGAAAATATAAAAACGAATTAATATAACAAACTTACAAATTAAAAGCTCTAATATAATAGCATATCTCCAAAAGTAGTCATAAGACCTCAGTCCAATACAAAAACCTTTAAGTTTGTTTTCATTCTGAAATTTATGTGTCATTTGTATGTCTGTCTTCCCAAAAGATTGGTCTTTTTATAGTAAACTTTTCACTAAATACTAATTAAACATAATATAAGTTATAAAACTTTTGGATGTTAAATCATAATTAAGAAAACTTTTGAGTTGCATTAGTTAAAAAAAGAAGATTTCAAATAAATGTGGTTTGAGAAAGTTAAAAAAATAAATAAAAAAATAAAATAAAATAAAAATAAATAAATAAATAAATAAATAAATTAAATACATGAGATTCAAGAAAAAATACTAGCTTTATAAATATGTATGATATAGATAATTTATTAAATTATATTATATAAATTTGATTAATATGTATGATATAGATAATTTATTAAATTATATTATATAAATATTATCAAATGCAATAATCATTTATATTATAAAATACTTTGGCTTGGAAGTGTTTCACCGTTTCAAACATTCAATTCAATCAAAATTCAAGAAGTCAAACGGCTATGTATTGAACATTACTTGTAAAAATTTTATAATATCTCGTTTCCATTTATTGTAATAACATAAAGTTTCAATTATCAAATTAACATAACTCACGGTGGGTATTTGTATTTGGTGTAGAAATAAAAGTATAACAAAAAGTCAAAAACAACGTATTGACTAGTTAAATTTGGTAAAATATGAAAATAGTGCCAATCAAAACCAAAACCGCATTTGTGATTACTTACGGTTAAAAACTGAAATGTACCATTGAAAACTGAAACCGTATGAAAAACAGTAAAACCAAACCGTTATAAAAACCGCACCTATCGATTTTATGGATTTAAAAATCGCACTTACAGGTTTATGGGTCGGTTTGGTCCTAAAACCGCACCAAATCATACAATGCACACCCCTAAGGTTGAGGGGAGTGGTGTCGGACCAACCGACCCATGTCAACATTCTCTAGCTCTAATCATTTCTTATTTTGCCGAACAGGATGTCAAACAGAGGGAATGGAAGAAAAAAAAAAAAGGAGAAAATGTATGCCGAGCTCAGCATGCCGAACTAATGGCACGATGTTTACCATGCTGACTAGCTTTGTCGAGGCAATTCCAAGCCTCACTCGGTCGAATATCATAACCAAAACCCGTTATACTTTTATTTTTTATTTCCTCACAAAATACAAGTTATTATTTGTGCAATATTAACTATATATCAAAATGAAATGCAAAATAGATTATGAACCAAGATAAAAATGGGCCAATAAAATTTAAAAGGACCCATCAATAGTTATGTCTCTTTGGGATGGGCCAATGTACTCACAAGTCACGGAACTAACTTACAATGCATAAATTTTGGAACGGACCAAGAAGGCGACAGAGGTATGGGCTCTGCCTTATGGAATCTAAACTAGTATTAATTTAAAAAAAAAAAAAAAAATATATATATATATATATATATATATATATATATATATATATATATATATATATATATATATATATATATGGAAAAATTCAATAGAGAACTATAATTATTAGTTCTCCAAGGAACCATTTTTTTTTTCAAGTTCTAGAGTTTACTCTTTATCGAAAAAAAAAAAACTAAAAATAAAAATATCTAAATTCATAGCTTAACTTATGAATGTTAAATATATTTTTCGGATTCACCGTGTGAATTTAGATTCACATTGTGAATTTTCAAAGATTTACATTGTGAATTTAACGAAAAAAAATTATCGAATTTGATATCATTGGAAAAAGGACAAAAAGTTATAAATTTCTGTATTTTTAGTTTTTTTTTTTTGATAAAAAATAATTTAAAAAGATGAAAAAAAATTAGTTCCTTGGTTAATTATGGTTCTCTATTGATATATATATATATATATATATATATATATATATATATATATATATATATATATATATATATATATATATATATATATATATATATATATATATAAGTTCAATAGAGAACTATTATTAATTAAGGAACCAATGAACCAATCTAAAGTGTCAAAATTTAAAGCGATCAACGGCAAAAGGAAGGGTTGTAAACTTTTACAATTGATGCACATGCACTGAATTATAACAAAATCCACTTCCTTTTTTTCGTTTAAAATCTTTTGAAGTTGAAGTCGATAAAGACCGTATGTTTCTTATGTGTTAACCAGTTTAATGTCTAATATGTCGGGATTGTCTAAATGAAAGGCCAAATACTCATATATGTCAACCAATTTAATGTCTAATATGTCGGGATTGTCTAAATGAAAGGCCAAATACGACTGTATAGTATTTTTAGAATTAGTAATCGGGAATCTGTTTTATAACAAGGGGCTGATTCTTCCACAGTAGGTTTTTATAATCCACTTAAATTTTAAATTTAATGACAATTACACCCTGAGTTATCAAAGAGATTAATTATGGCATGTTTATTATCGATATCCCATAAATAGGTCTAGAAGATATTTTCCAACCTGCAATTTCTATATCTCCCTCATATTTATGTGTATCTAAGTTCATCGATAGTGGCACTACTACTCCTCCTTCAACATGTTATTGCAAGATTAAACTCAAGAACGACCCTACCAAGTTCATGGAGATCAGTTATATTGCCGATGGTAACATGAATCAAGTAAATGATCAAGTTCAAGCTTCTTTAGTTTGAAGAAATCGGAGTTCAATTCGATAAGCTTATTGTAAATTGAACAACAATTGAGGTTTATTCGGGTTACAGGAATAAACCATTTTGTGGGTTTGGATCTGGTAAGATTTTAGCAGTTGTAACGGTGATTTCGATTCCTAGGTGGTTGTGGATGGTAATGGTAACCGGTGATGGTGGTGGTGCGAGACGGATGGGTAGGGATTGGTGAACCTGGGGTAGGCAACAAGTATTCCAAGTGAACAAGAATCTTCGCCTGCAAGTTCAGTTTTAGAAACAACAGAGAACACAATATGAGATCTGAGTAAGTTCCCTATTTTAATTTGTAGTTAAGATGTTCATCGAAATAACAATCATAGAGGATAGGGATGGATTTAGAGTTAACATCTCTAACTTATGGAGGAAAAGTGGTAGAGATTTATTTCAAGATCTTCATGTGAAAAAAAAAACAATGAAGAAGCATTAAAACAAAGAGCTATTAAATGACTATCCAAAAATCTTCTTTTAGAGAGATGCATACTCAAAAAATAGATTAAATTTTAGAATCTCATGCTTGTTGACAAAATGAATCTTTTAGAGATGCTAGTTAAGATACATACACAGGGAACTAATATAATCAAACACATACATAGGGAATCATACGCTTTGAACAGATCATCAACTATGAAGATTATCGTTAGAATTAACTGAACAAATATTAGACATTTACACAAGAAAAAGAATCAGAGATCCGCAGGCTTGGAGCAACAAAGAAGGAGGAAGGAAGAAGGAAAAAGGATTTCATTGTCGACATCTTTTGGAAACATGGGATATTTCTCTTTCTTTAATATTTTCAAATTTAAATGAGGGCATAACTGTCCTTTTACTATTAAAATATGTGGAGGGATAAAAAAGAGTTGTGGAAGAATCACTTCTCTTGTAACATGTTTTATAAACTGTTTTATAATTAAAAAATATAATGACTTCATGATTTTAGTTTCTTCTATTAAGGTGACACCTACAAACATTAAAAGTGGAGATGCAATAAAGTGACACGTGTACGTGTATTAAAGTGACACATGACAAAACAAAATTATTCTTTTATTAGTATATAAAAATAACTAGGACGACACATTGGAAGAAATTATAGAAGAACATTTGATTTCTCATAGATTATACATGTCATTATTTTATATTAGTAGAAAAAATAATAAGATCTTTAATTTTTATCATTTTACAAATAGTATAAAAAGTTAAGAGAGTCATTGTAGCACCTGCCTTCTGGTATGTAAAATTTAACTAAGTATTTTGCATTTTTAGCCTTAGACTCGGCGAGTTGTAGGCCCGACTCGTCGAGTAGAGCCGGGATATTGAGCACGTTTAAGTTGGCGACTCGGCGAGTCCCCGCTATCTGATGAAACCCTAATTTCAAGGGTTTGCACCCTATTTAAACCACCATATGCGCCCCAAAGCTCGCCCCTTCACCCTCAGAGCGACCTTAGCCAAACCCTAACCTTCCCCTTTGAGATTTGAGTGTTGGTGTGTGTTTCTTTGAAGTTTAGAAGAAGAGAAGGAGGAAAGATCAAGGAGAAGGAGGAGAACAGAAGTTGTGAGCCCATTTCAGAGATTAGTAAGGTAAAACTCGCCCCCTTCTTCAGTTTTTATGGTTAAACGTTCATTAGAGCATCTTTAAGACTTTTTGGAACCATTTACTGGCTTGGTCGTGGTTTAGAGGACTCCTTGGTTCGTTTAGCCTTCAGATCTGACCACATCTGAGCTCTAGAGGCTCAAATCAACAACCTTTATGGGCCATTTTCATGAGCAAGCCTAGATCTACACTTCTAACCCCATTAAAGTCTGTAAATCGCTTGAATGAGCATGCATGCACGTAAAGTTGGAGACTTTACGTGTAAAATCAACCCTAGGAACCCAGATCTATGAATGGTATGCACTGGATTCAGGCAGAATCGAGTGTACAGTTTTTGCATGCATGGGACTCGGCGAGTCGAGTCGTGAGTCCCTGATTTTTCCCCCCTTTTCGTGTATGTTGAGTAGCAGTGAGTCATGGGTGGACTCAGTGAGTCGGAAGCTGGACTCACCCATGGAGGGACTCGGTGAGTCAATGCCCTGAATCGGCGAGTCCAAGGCAATCTTCTTGCCTCAAGAACAGACTCGGCAAGTTGTTCATACAACTCGGCGAATCTCAGCGTAGAGTGTTCTTCGGGTGAAGATGAACTCGACGATTTGTTCATACAACTCGGAGAGTGGGATGTAGGAATATTGGACATAAATTTAGAAGGAAAACTCGTCGAGTCAATGCTGAAATCGACGAGTAGAGACGAGATTAAGGACAACCGAATGGATAGGGACTCGACGAGTTGGCGAGCCAACTCGGCGAGTCGGGTCAACTGGAAGTTGACTTTAACTTTGACTCTCGGCTTGGTTAAGGGTAAATGGTCATTTTACCCTAAGGACGGTTAGCAGTATTTGACTGAGTGTTTTGTGGGAATTACAGTCGGAGGATTTCCGAAGCAGCAGCGGTAGCAGACAGACAGTTCCCACGCAGATCAGCAGCTGCTACGAGGAGAGTTACCTTCCAGTAGTGGTGGGTCTACGGCCACAATGCCGACCCACCAATAGGAGTTGTATGTTAGATGATTGTCTTTGTGATATTATCTAGGTTGCTACTACCTGATATGTTATATGCTGGCCTGATATGTTATACGTGATAGTAGTAGAGTTCGGTCGTTAGGACCGAAGGGTAGGTCAGACACCCCACCTATGTCTGACAGTATGTGATGATATGTTTATATGCCAGTATGTTCTGTTATATGTGTTAGTGGTAGTAGGAGGGGAACAGTCCCTGAGATTCGGTCGTTAGGACCAAAAGGGTAGTCAGCACCCCAGAATGGCCGTACCGGGTAGGTCGGGCACCCCAGAATTGCCTAGCAGTATGTATGCTATGTGGATATATGGTATGTGGTGCAGTGGGGGAACTCACTAAGCTTCGTGCTTACGGTTTTCAGTTGTTGTTTCAGGTACCTCTTCTGTCAAGGGGAAGGAGCTGGCGCGGTAGCGGTGCATCACACACACACACGCTTTTGTTTTCCACACTATGAGATATTTTGGGATTTGTACTCTGACATTTTGATTAATTGCATGTTTTGGTTTTCAGACATAGTATATGTTTATGAAATGGATTGATCAGACAATTCTTATTTACAAATGATTTTACTAAATATTGATTGAAAAATGAAATTTTTGGACGTGAAAAATGGGTCGTTACAAGCTGGTATCAGAGCCCTGGTTTGAGGGATTCGGACACACCTTCGGGGGTGTCTGAACTCAAATCGAGGGATTAAAAGATTTTAAAGAAGAAAATGTTTTCTAAAATGCTAAGTAAAGAGTTTAAGAAGGAGAAAAGTGTGTGATGTGCGCGACCGGCCGAGCTCAAGTAAGTATTCCCCAAAGTACCCATACCAGCTTATGCTATGTTTATCAGTTTCAGTAGAACAACATGCTAGAATAGGACTAAGGATCTAGGAGTGATGCCTTATGTGCCTGCTTTATGTGCTTCAGTGTATGAAAATTGCATGCTAGAATTGAGTAGACAGCAGTAGGATAGCCTGTTTAGGTTATGCCTGATAATATGAGTTTAGCATTGTATACTAGTTCAGTTTCTCTCTATGAGGACGAATTTGCTTGAGATTGTTCCCTTTTGTCTGAATGTTGTTTGCTTTGTGCTTCGTGGGACTCTGAGTGATCGGAGTTAGCCATTAGGTGAATACGTCACGTCACATGTGATCAGGGTTGAATAATCTTAGAGTGTTGGAGTTGGCCCTATTGCACAGCTCTTGTTTGAGTCTAACCGTTGTAGAGCAGAGTCTGTTACTCGAAGGATTATCTGAGCCTCACCACGTGTGATGGTATTCAGGTAATGGCTAATTGGCATTACAAGGAGGCCTTCAGCAGCTGAGGACCGGGTAGGGTGGAGTCAGAGGTTTCCCTAGGGTAAGCGTAGGATGAGTACAGCAGTGATCAACAGCAGCGAAAGGGATCTGGTGGAGTCAAGGCAGTCCTTGAAGAAGGTACAGATAGATGTAGAAGGTAGTATGGGCCCGTACTACTGAAAGCATAGGATCTGTACTCGAACCGAGGAAGGCCAAGATAAGACCAGGGAACTTGTGGTGGGTGTGATCCCTCCGGAGGTATCAGTATCGCTAACGATTATTATTTATGTATTTCAAAATGGTGGTACTACGCTCAAGGCCAGCAGTTGGCAATTCAAGAGAGGGATCGGGTTCGGGATCAGGTTCCGAGCCAGTAGATGAGGGGCTACGCGAGTTCATCGCGTCAGAGATCACCAGAGGCATCCTTGAGTCGACCCCCATTATCTTCGGGTCGATCAAGGAAGGGATAGTTGAGTTGATGGAGGGTCGCCTCAGGGCATTCAGGAGCGACATGGCATCTGCCCAGTCGGGATCTCGCATCCTTTAAGGACTTTAGGGGCAGTGGTGCGCCAGACTTTCACGGGGCGAAGGACCCCATGGCTGCCAGGCGATGGATTGCGGACATTGAGTCTGCCCAGTTGATTAGCTTCTGCCCTGAGGGGTCGAAGGTGAGGTTTGCAGTAGGGTGTTTACGAGATCGAGCTAGGGATTGGTGGGAGTCCGTTGGTGACTCGTTGGGAGCCTTGGCCATCGAGGCTATGACCTGGTCGGACTTCGTGCCCAGGTTCAGGACAGAGTTTGCGCCGGCTGTCGAGATTCAGTAGCTGGCCAGGGAGTTCTTAGATATGAGACAGACGATGGAGACTGTGGCGGAGATCACCACCAAGTTCCGGGAGATGGAATTGTTAGTGCTCCAGTATGCGGGTGATGAGGACATGAGGATGACCAGCTACCACGAAATGCTTCGAGCTGATATTCAAGAGCATGTCAGTTTTTCAGCTTGCCTTACCTTGGACTCTATGATTTCCACGGCAAGGGAGAGGGAGATAGATCTGGTACACATTCGGAAGAGGAAGACAGAGGAGGGACAGGCAGGAGGGGCTTCGGGGAAGAAGCCCAAGGGACCAGATGGTAGGCCGAAAGGCCAGTCAGGACCGAGCCGCTGTAGGAAATGCAGCAGGCCTCATGAGGGGGCATGTAGACTGGGATCTTTGGGCTGCTATAAGTGCGGAAAAACGGGGCATTTCAGCAGGGATTGTACCGCCCATGCACCTGTGATACAGACGTCTGAGTTGCTGTGTTTCCACTGCAAACCAGAGGGGCCACAAGAAGGCCAATTTCCCCCAGTTGACAGCAGCAGCAGCGCCAGTGAAGGCGCCAGCTCCAGCGACCCTGCGGATCACTGATGGCCGACAGGACAAGGCAGAGGCTCCAGTGGTGAGGAGCTGGGCATTTCAGCTAACTACCGAGGAGGCACGCGCCGCACCCGATGTGGTGACGGGATCGTTCCATGTGAACGGTATCCCTGTTCAGGTGTTGTTTGACTCGGTTGCCACCCGATCGTTTGTTTCTCGTGCGCTTAGCAAGAAGTTTACTGAGTCTTCAGGCATATTGGATTGCCCTTTAGAGGTAGAGATTGTCGATGATCGATCGGTGCGGGCGTTAGCGGTGTTCAGAGTTGTGTTTTGAGGTTATTCGAGGAGCGCTACTTGGTGGATTTGGTTCCCATTCTGTTGCGTGGGAACAAAGTGATTATAGGCATGGATTGGTTGAGCCCTAATGGGGCGATGATAGATTGCACACAGAACTAGTGCAGATCAGGACCCCAAGTGGGGGAGAGTTGGTGATCCACGGCGAGAGGCCACAACGTGGACCCACAGTATATTCAGCTGCGAGAGCTAGGCACTACATTCAGCAAGGTTGTGTGGGATACGTCGCGTACATTATGGACACCCGGGAGGCGGGTAAGGCGACGGTGAGCGAGGTTCCAGTGGTGCAAGACTATGCTGATGTGTTCCCGGAGGAGCTTCCTGGAATACCCCCGGAGCGACAGGTAGAGTTCAGGATCGACCTAGTTCCTGGTGCGGCTCCGATAGCCAAGGCACCGTATCGGTTGGCTCCTCTTGATATGCAGGAGTTGTCTACACAAATACAGGAGCTGTTAGACAAAGGATTCATTAGACCGAGCAATTCACCCTGGGGAGCCCCGATCCTGTTTGTGAAGAAGAAGGACGGGTCGCATCGGATGTGTATAGATTACCGGGAGCTGAATAAGGAAACGATGAAGAACTTTTACCCACTCCCGAGGATTGATGACCTCTTTGATCAGTTATAGGGAGCATCTTGGTTCTCCAAGTTCGATTTGCGTTCAGGTTATCATCAGATGAGAGTCAGAGAGGAGGATGTGCAGAAGATCGCGTTTCGGATGCGTTATGGCCATTATGAGTTCGTGGTGATGCCGTTTGGGCTCACCAATGCTCCTGCCGCATTCATGGACCTCATGAACCGCGTGTGCAAACCGATGCTAGATCGGTCTATGATAGTTTTCATTGATGACATCTTGGTTTATTCCAAGACGCAGGAGGAGCACGAGGAGCATCTGAGAGAGGTTTTGGAGACCTTGAGGAGGGAGAGCATGTACGCCAAGTTCTCCAGATGTGAGTTTTGGTTGTGCGAGGTGCAGTTTCTTAGGTACCTTGTCAACCAGAACGGGATTTCAGTAGACCCGGCCAATGTGGAGGCCGTGATGAGATGGGAGGTTCCAAAGTCTCCATCCGAGATTCGGAGTTTCCTGGGATTAGCGGGCTACTATCGGAGGTTCATTCAGGACTTCTCCAAGATAGCCGTACCCCTGACACGGCTAACCAAGAAAGTCGTGGTCTTTCGATGGGGGCCTGAGCAGCAAGCAGCATTTGAGGTTCTGAGGCAAAGATTGTGTGAGGCGCCAATCTTAGCCCTGCCAAAGGGCGTAGAGGATTTTGTGGTATACTGTGATACGTCTATCTCAGGTTTGGGCGCGGTATTGATGCCGAGAGGGCATGTCATTGCTTATGCCTCGAGGCAGCTGAAGCCTCACGAGGCGAACTACCTGACGCATGATTTAGAATTGGGGGCGGTGGTCTTCGCCCTCAAGATTTGGGGACATTACCTCTATGGGGTTCGATGTACCATTTACACGGACCACAAGAGTTTGAGGTACCTCGTGGATCAGCCAAATCTGAACATGAGATAGCGTCGGTGGTTGGACATGGTGAAGGATTATGATTGAGAGAGCCTTTATCACCCGGGGAAGGCCAATGTGGTGGCCGATGCGCTTAGCCGTAAGGCGGCACCGATCAGGGATGTGTGTATGAGGATGACGGTGGTGACTCCACTATTAGAGCAGATTCGGGAAGCTCGGCAGCAGGCTATGAAGGAGGAGCATCGGAAGAGTGAACGGGTAGTGGGTCAAGTCACCTCCTTCAATTATGATAGCTGAGGATTATTGACACTACACCGTAAGGTGTGGGTGCCGTATCATGGAGGCGTGCGCCAGATCTTGATGCAGGAGGCGCACATATCTCGATTCTCTATTCATCCAAGGGCGATGAAGATGTATAGGGACCTTCGTCTAAACTATTGGTGGCCCTGCATGAAGCAGGATGTGGCTTGGTACGTCGAGCGGTGCTTGACCTATAGGAAGGTCAAGGCTAAGCATCAGAGACCGCACGGAAAGATACAACCGTTAGATATCCCGTTGTGGAAATGGGAAGATATTACGATGGATTTTATCACGAAGCTTCCCAGGACTGCGCGAGGAGTAGATTCGATTTGGGTCATCGTGGATCGATTGACCAAGAGCGCCCATTTTATTCCGATCCAGGAGAGCATCTCGGCCGAAAAGTTGGCCGACATCTATATCAGGGAGATAGTGGCACGGCAGAGGGTGCCGGTATCAGTGATTTCAGATAGGGATGTGCGTTTCACTTCCAGGTTTTGGAAGAAGTTTCATGATGAGTTGGGCACTCGTCTGCATTTTAGCACCGCCTTTCACCCGCAGACGGATGGTCAGAGCGAGCGGACCATCCAGACTTTGGAGGATATGTTGCAGGCATGCGTGCTAGATTTCGGTGGTAGTTGGGATACCTATCTTCCCTTGGTTGAGTTCTCGTACAACAACAACTACCACGCGAGTATCGACCGCCCTCCATTCGAGATGTTGTACGGACGGAGGTGCAGGACCCTGATATGTTGGGGTGAAGTTGGCCAGAGGGTCATGGGGAGCACAGAGGTGGTGCTCAAGAAGACCGAGAGAATCCAGCAGGTTCGAAGCAGGCTTCAGTCTGCGCAAAGTCGGCAGAAAAGTTACGCCGACAAGCGCCGATCAGACCTGGAGTTCCAGGTCGGGGAGATGGTTCTACTGAAAGTGTCACCTTAGAAGGGCGTCATTCGATTCAGGAAGCGGGGCAAGTTGGGCCCGAGATACATTGGTCCGTTCAGGATTGTAGCCCGGGTGGGCAGGGTGGCATACAGGCTGGATCTGCCAGCCGAACTCAGTCAGATCCACAGCACCTTCCAAGTCTCCCAGCTGCGTAAGTGCCTAGTGGATGATTCAGCGGTGGTGCATTTAGAAGATATTCAGGTTGATGACAGCCTGAATTACATTGAGCGCCCAGTCGCAATCCTCGACCGGAAGTCGAAGGATCTGAGGAACAAGAGGGTGGAATTAGTGAAGGTGCAATGGCAGCACCGAAAGGGTTTGGAGTAGACTTGGGAGCCGGTGGAAGAAATGATGGAGCATTACCCCGAGCTGTTTTAGGATCGAGCAGCAGACTTCGAGGACGAAGTCTAAAATAAATGGGGGAGATTTGTAGCACCTGGTTTCTGTTATGTAAAATTTAACTAAGTATTTTGCATTTTTAGCCTGAGACTCGGCGAGTTATAGTCCCGACTCGCCGAGTAGAGCCGGGATATTGAGCACGTTTAAGTTGGCGACTCGGCGATGTCACAACTGGAAATTTTGTGTCCTGTAATCTATACACTCAAGTTAATGTGAATCAAAAACTTAAGAACATGATTGACACCTACTATTATGACATCAAAAACTTCAATCAAATACATCATACAAGTACTACAAATAGTCATCAAACAATTGGAGACACTAGAAGTCCTTGTTTAAGTCCACTTTGGACTAGGACTTCCTTATTGGATCCAAAAGGACCAATAAGCTTCCAATTAGACTATCATGGGCTTAGAACCCTAATTGGGCTCTAATTTGACCCACACTAATTTATTTCAACATTTTGGGCCATGTTGGGTCTAGAATGAAATGAATTAAAAGCTTTGATCCATGAATACCCTAAACTAGTCCAACAAAAATGGAAAAAAAAATCATACTATATTCTTGTATGTTGAAACTCACCCAAGCTAACTCTAATATTGGGCTTAGGAGCAAAAAGCCCAAATTCTCCTTTTTCCTTCCATGTTTTCGGCCCAAATCAAGCCCAAGAGGAGGGTTTGACTTTCTCATGCCACCTCACTATTAACCAAAGGACTTCCATGCAAGAAACTCATATCTCCATGCAAACATCACCTCAAATATCATTTCTTCTTCCTCTCTCTCTCACTCTCGGCCATACTCAAACACACACACATTCACAAAAATCTCTCAACTCTCTCAAGAACACTCCTCCCTCTCCACTCAAAGATCTCGAAATTTAGGAAGCATTCAAGAGGAAATTTCCACAAATTCTTCATCTAAGGTAAGATTATGTTGGATCTATGACTTAGATTCTTTTTGTCATCAAAATCTTTTCCTAATCCATGCCAAAATTGTGATCATGCACCTTAGAAGTCACCAAACTCGAGATCTACCAAGGAAAGGTGCTAAGGCCGAAAATCACTTCATTTTTCTTCCACCTTCTCTTCAAAACCGAAACCACACCCAAGGTGAGCTTCATACCCCCTATTTTCTGTTTTTATGAGTTTTGTGGGGGGGAATACAAGTGAAAGTGTAGATCTATATATGTTTTGTATGCCTTGTATGTTTTCCATGCTTATATGTGTGTTTTTGTGTGTCAAAATGTTGGATCTAGCCATAAAACCCCTCAAAACCGAAATATACCTTATGTTAAATGATACTAGCATCAAGTATATTCCTACATACAAAGTGTTCCAAGAAAAATAGCTAAATGGCTTAGTAACATTTTCTTTGGGCTAAAAACTCAATTTTTGGACATAAAATGCTAAAAATATAAAGTTAAAGGGCCCAAATTGAAATATTTCGAAATCTGATGGGGGAGATGAGTCAAAACAGTTTTCATAATGTATTTTCTGAAAATATACTTGTTGGAGGATTAAAAACATAAATTTCAAGCTTAATGGGCTAAAAATGACATTTTCGGCCCAATAAGGCCCATTATGCGAAATTTTCTGTTTTGGAGGGCCAAAACTGTGTTTTTCTGTAAAACAGTGGACTATTAGTGTTCCAAGTCCTTTTCAAAGGTTTAAAATGCTTTTAAAATTAAAAAGGACCAAAGTTGCAAGAATTTTCCAATTTGGGCCAAAATTGTCAAAGTTGCGAAAAAGAAGGGTTATAACCAAGAAAACTGCATTTTCAGGGACTTAAACTGTTTTCAATGAAAAATATGCTGAAAAATATAAATTTCAATAATTTTTGGTGTTAAAATGTCAAGAAAAATGATTTAAGGTTCAAACCGGAAAGTTATTTAATTAATGGGTTGAAAAAGTAAATTTTACAAACAATGAGGGGCTGAAAACAGAAAACTTCCAAGGCTAATTCAATACATGCAATTTGATCAAATAATGGCACCGCGACTATCGACGAAATACAATACACAACAATACCAAAAGTCGTTGTTAAACGAATTGGTTCGGTCTCGAACCAATAAAAATCCGAAACTACTAACACGACGACACTACGATTCATACAAGTAACGTTTGGGAATTCAATATACATGCGAGTGTGCACAGACGTCTACGCACCATCTTTGGGCCCCAAAAGTGTAAAATCTTGTTTGTTGGGCCTAGCTAGCCCAATGACCTGATCTTAAGGCCCGAAGACCTCTATCTTACGAAGTGTTGGGTTTTACCGATCTAACACAACGTAAAAGGACTTTCAATGGCTTGTATACTATTGGTCCCCAAGGGTCCTTTGGTATTGCTATTAAAGTCGACATTTCATGCGAGGCGGGTCTGGGACCCCTCGTACATTTTTTTTATCCCCAACCGGTTAAAGGAGTCATCGAGGCCTTCGTGTCCTCTTTCTCTTCGGATGTGGGACTACACGTAGTCAGGGCGGTTGGATAACGTGATTAGTACGGACGACGCCTACGGGATCGTTGGTATAGCTATAAACTGGTCGTTTGTGTAATGCGTGTTTGTAGCAACTAATCATGCTCAAAAATAATCCAACGTTGCCTGGGACTGACACTACACGCTATGCAATGGTTTCAATGTAACTTCATGGAATTCAAAGAATTAGGAAGACATCGGGTTTTCCTAGGGTTTTTCAATACATACGGATTCGAAATGCATACAACTTTAATGAACAATTTTTTACAAGTATAGAAACAAACAAGCATACCTATGGATCTTCACAAACGTTTTCAAAAGCTTTTCTTTTCAGAAAATATCGGATTTTCTAGTGGTTTTCGAACGATACGAAACATAGTTTTTTTTCAAATACCGCTTATGAACTCACCAACATTTCACATGTTGACGTTTTTTCAAAATACTTGTATTCTCAGGGAACCAGTGAATCAAAGGAAATCATATTCAGTGATGGCTTGCAGTTTATTTATGTACGAATCGAACAATTTATTTTTGGGAATGTAATGTTTAAACAATATACTTCGTGTAAACTCTACTGGTTGTACTATATTAATGCATGGTGACGAATGTTGTTACGTTTCATATATATTCAATGTTATGGCATGTCGAGCCACACATTGATATGCAACTATAAACCAAAAAGAGGGACTAACATAACTCTGAACAAAACAAGTAAATAAAACACGCTTGCTTGCATTAGGAACAAGAACATAACGCCGAATCAAACACAATAATGCTGGCATCTCGGTTAATTTGGGACTGTTCTTAGTGATACCAAGGAGTGAATGTAGCCTGATCAACTACATTCTCTCCAAAGTAAAACTAACACACGTCTTGATGAGATCGAGATAGCTAGGGAACCTAAAACAATACCCTTTTATCACCAAAAAGAGAACGTTCGCTTAGTCTGTATAATAGTCATAGCACCCTAGGAATAATGTTAGCATATTTACATACTCGCGCAGACAGCATGGCTGGTTTTCATCACCCTGGAGACCCCTATTTCCCTAACCAGGGAAACAACGGGTGGCTAGAGGAGGAGGAGCCTGAGGGAGAGCAGCAGGGTATCCAGTTTCATCAGGCCCTAGTGGCTCACGGGATGCTTGAGGGTGAATCGAGAGAGAATCCAGGGGAAGCACACGACGTCGGACCCGACGCATACGTAGACACTGACTACGAATTTGGAGAGATCGACGACGACGGCGAGGAAGGTCAGGTTGGGGACCAGGACCCCGTCCTGCCGTATGAGGACGTGACACAACCCGATCACCCCGCTCCACCAGTGAACCCCCCACGAGAGAACCGTTCCCTCGAAGCTGAGGTCGCCGCACTGCGACAACAGCTGTATGCTATGGAAGCTCGGGCAGTGCAACCAGAGCATGAGAGGGATGAGGTTATTGGAGACATGGCAGAGATGGCGTAGCTACTGGCGCAACATTTCGGCATATGACCTCGGCACCACCTCTCGACGCAGCTCGTCACGGTTAGGGATAGACTTATCATAGTAGGTCATTAGGAACTATGCTATGTACTCCGGCTTTATGTTTAAGTGACTACACTACTCATGGAGCCGTTATGCTGTCGAATTAGTGTCACTTATGCATGCATCTTATTTGACACCGGAGCGGAGTGAAGTTTCGTGAGCGAGAAGTTTAAACATTTATTAAAACAACAACCCCAGAAGCTAAATGAAACCTATACGGTGGAAATGGCCAACGGGAAAACCGAATCCACTGGAGAGATCTACATCGGATGTACCCTAACCCTTAACCAACACGTCTTTCGAATAGACCTAATGCCAGTATCGATTAGGAGTTTCGATGTGATTATCGGCATGGATTGGTTAAGCCCCCACCATGCTGAGATTATGTGCCAAGAGAAGGCCGTTCGCCTTCGTCTCCCAAATCACGAAACCCTAGTAATTTACGGAGACAAACCTAGCATGAATCTTCGCCTCATCTCGTGCATCAAGGCACAAAAACATCTGCGAAAGAACAACTTGACGTTCTTGGCTCATATAGTGGATAAGACCAAAGAAGAAACTAACATTCAAGATATTCCGGTAGCGTGTGAATTTCCCGACGTGTTTCCTGAAGATCTTCCAGGAGTACCCCCAGAGAGACAGGTTGAGTTCCGAATCGACCTCGTTCCAGGAGCAACTCCTCTCGCTAAATCACCATATCGATTGGCTCCTGCTGAAATGCAGGAACTGTCCAGCCAACTCAGTGAGCTTCTGGACAAGGGATTTATCCGACCTAGCTACTCGCCATGGGGAGCTCCTGTACTCTTTGTCAAAAAGAAGGACGGATCTTTCAGAATGTGCATCGATTACAGAGAGTTAAATAAACTCACTGTTAAAAACCGCTACCCACTCCCACGAATCGATGATCTATTCGACCAGCTCCAAGGAGCTAGCTATTTTTCTAAAATAGATCTACGGTCCGAATACCACCAACTCAAAGTCCGGGAAGAGGATATTCCAAAAACCGCTTTCCGAACCCGCTACGGACATTATGAATTTGTCGTAATGTCCTTCGGTCTAACAAATGCACCTACCGCATTTATGGACCTAATGAATCGAATCTGTCGACCGTTCCTTGACAACTTCGTCATTGTGTTTATCGATGACATCCTCGTCTATTCTCGAAGCAAAGAGGAGCATGGCCAACATCTCCGACAAGTCCTAGACACTCTGCGATCGGAAAGGCTTTACGCCAAACTCTCCAAGTGCGAGTTCTGGCTCCGGAGTGTGAATTTCCTAGGCCACGTAATTAGCCAAGACGGAATTCATGTGGATCCCTCTAAGGTCAAAGCTGTGGAAGGATGGGCAACTCCGACTACGCCCATAGAAATTCGTCAGTTCTTAGGTCTAGCAGGCTACTATAGGAGATTCATTCAAAACTTCTCTAAGATCGCCAAGCCACTTACCTTGCTTACGCAAAAGGGCGTGCCATTCAAGTGGACAGACCGACAAGAGATTGCATTTCGAACCTTGAAGCAAGCTCTCTGTAGCGCTCCTATACTATCTCTACCTGAAGGAACGGAAGATTTTGTGGTCTACTGTGACGCGTCGAATCAGGGCTTAGGTTGCGTTCTCATGCAACGTGGAAGAGTGATAGCATATGCATCCCGTCAACTAAAGACGCACGAAGTAAATTACACGACCCATGACCTAGAATTGGGAGCTGTGGTCTTCGCTCTAAAAATTTGGAGGCACTACCTGTACGGTACGAAGTGCACCATCTTCACGGACCACAAGAGCCTCCAGCACATCTTGAATCAGAAGGAGCTGAACATCAGACAACGAAGATGGGTAGAATTGCTAAACGACTACGAATGTGAGATCAAGTACCACCCAGGCAAGGCCAACGTGGTAGCTGATGCATTAAGTCGGAAGGAGTACTCTAAACGCAATAGGAAAACTCTCTCGATAACCATTCAATCTCATCTGGCCACTCAAATTGCATCAGTCCAGTCAGAGGCTATGAAAACGGAAAATAGAGCTAGCGAGGCATTGCGCGGGATGGAAAAGAACCTAGAAGCAAGAGAGAATGGGGTATACTACTTCATGAACCGTATTTGGGTCCCAAAAATCGGAGGATTTAGGGAGGCCGTTATGAAGGAAGCCCACAAGACACGATACTCCATTCATCCCGGTTCGGACAAGATGTATTTGGACATTAAACAACACTATTGGTGGCCTAACATGAAGGCGGAAATCGCGACCTATGTTAGTAAGTGCCTTACGTGCGCCAAAGTAAAGGTTGAATACCAGAAACCTTCAGGATTGTTACAGCAACCGGCAATCCCTAAGTGGAAATGGGAGGGGATTTCTATGGATTTCGTGACCAAGCTGCCCAAGACGTCGGACGGACTGGACACCATATGGGTAATAATCGACCGACTGACGAAATCTGCCCATTTCCTGCCAATCAAAGAATCCTACAAGATGGAGAGATTGACGCGTTTGTACCTACGAGAAATCGTAAGACTCCATGGAGTGCCAAAATCTATCATCTCGGATAGGGACAGTAGGTTCACATCGCGCTTTTGGCAATCACTCCACAAGGCAATGGGAACTCATCTCGATATGAGCACCGCATATCACCCACAAACGGACGGTTAAAGTGAACGAACCATTCAAACGCTTGAAGACATGCTTCGTGCATGTGTGATAGACTTTGGAAAGTCTTGGGATACCCACCTACCGTTGATCGAGTTCTCATATAACAATAGTTACCATTCGAGCATCAAGGTGGCTCCTTTCGAAGCACTGTACGGGCGTAAATGTAGATCACCGTTATGTTGGGCTGAAGTAGGTGACACCCAGCTAGCAAGAACGCATACGTCGGACAGGGCACTAACGGGACCGGAGATCATTCGCGAAACCACAGAAAAGATCGTCCAGATCAGAGCTCGATTACAAGCATCGCGTGACCGACAAAAGAGCTACGCCGATAAACGGCGAAAGCCCTTAGAATTCCAGGTCGGTGATCGAGTACTGTTGAAAGTCTCACCCTGGAAAGGGGTTATACGTTTCGGAAAACGGGGAAAGCTGAACCCACGATACATTGGACCTTTCGAAATCGTCGCCCGAATAGGTCCGGTAGCATACAGACTACAACTACCCGCAGAGCTAAACAGTGTACACCCCGTGTTTCATGTCTCTAATCTGAAGAAGTGCCTATCAGATGAAACCCTTGTCATTCCTCTTGACGAAATCGAAATCAATAAGAATCTCCTGTTCGTCGAAGAACCAATCGAAATCATGGACAGGGAGGTGAAGCGTACTAAGCAGAGTCGCATCCCGTTCGTGAAGGTACGGTGGAACGCAAAGCGTGGGCCAGAATTCACGTGGGAATGCGAAGATCAAATGAAGCAAAAGTACCCTCACCTATTCTAGCATTCTCAAATCTAGCTTTCAAACAGGATTTCGGGACGAAATTCCCTCTAACGGGGGGATGATGTCACAACTGGAAATTTTGTGTCCTATAATCTATACACTCAAGTTAATGTGAATCAAAAACTTAAGAACATGATTGACACCTACTATTATGACATCAAAAACTTCAATCAAATACATCATACAAGTACTACAAATAGTCATCAAACAATTGGAGACACTAGAAGTCCTTGTTTAAGTCCACTTTGGACTAGGACTTCCTTATTGGATCCAAAAGGACCAATAAGCTTCCAATTAGACTATCATGGGCTTAGAACCCTAATTGGGCTCTAATTTGACCCACACTAATTTATTTCAACATTTTGGGCCATGTTGGGTCTAGAATGAAATGAATTAAAAGCTTTGATCCATGAATACCCTAAACTAGTCCAACAAAAATGGAAAAAAAAATCATACTATATTCTTGTATGTTGAAACTCACCCAAGCTAACTCTAATATTGGGCTTAGGAGCAAAAAGCCCAAATTCTCCTTTTTCCTTCCATGTTTTCGGCCCAAATCAAGCCCAAGAGGAGGGTTTGACTTTCTCATGCCACCTCACTATTAACCAAAGGACTTCCATGCAAGAAACTCATATCTCCATGCAAACATCACCTCAAATATCATTTCTTCTTCCTCTCTCTCTCACTCTCGGCCATACTCAAACACACACACATTCACAAAAATCTCTCAACTCTCTCAAGAACACTCCTCCCACTCCACTCAAAGATCTCGAAATTTAGGAAGCATTCAAGAGGAAATTTCCACAAATTCTTCATCTAAGGTAAGATTATGTTGGATCTATGACTTAGATTCTTTTTGTCATCAAAATCTTTTCCTAATCCATGCCAAAATTGTGATCATGCACCTTAGAAGTCACCAAACTCGAGATCTACCAAGGAAAGGTGCTAAGGCCGAAAATCACTTCATTTTTCTTCCACCTTCTCTTCAAAACCGAAACCACACCCAAGGTGAGCTTCATACCCCCTATTTTCTGTTTTTATGAGTTTTGTGGGGGGGAATACAAGTGAAAGTGTAGATCTATATATGTTTTGTATGCCTTGTATGTTTTCCATGCTTATATGTGTGTTTTTGTGTGTCAAAATGTTGGATCTAGCCATAAAACCCCTCAAAACCGAAATATACCTTATGTTAAATGATACTAGCATCAAGTATATTCCTACATACAAAGTGTTCCAAGAAAAATAGCTAAATGGCTTAGTAACATTTTCTTTGGGCTAAAAACTCAATTTTTGGACATAAAATGCTAAAAATATAAAGTTAAAGGGCCCAAATTGAAATATTTCGAAATCTGATGGGGGAGATGAGTCAAAACAGTTTTCATAATGTATTTTCTGAAAATATACTTGTTGGAGGATTAAAAACATAAATTTCAAGCTTAATGGGCTAAAAATGACATTTTCGGCCCAATAAGGCCCATTATGCGAAAATTTCTGTTTTGGAGGGCCAAAACTGTGTTTTTCTGTAAAACAGTGGACTATTAGTGTTCCAAGTCCTTTTCAAAGGTTTAAAATGCTTTTAAAATTAAAAAGGACCAAAGTTGCAAGAATTTTCCAATTTGGGCCAAAATTGTCAAAGTTGCGAAAAAGAAGGGTTATAACCGAGAAAACTGCATTTTCAGGGACTTAAACTGTTTTCAATGAAAAATATGCTGAAAAATATCAATTTCAATAATTTTTGGTGTTAAAATGTCAAGAAAAATGATTTAAGGTTCAAACCGGAAAGTTATTTAATTAATGGGTTGAAAAAGTAAATTTTACAAACAATGAGGGGCTGAAAACAGAAAACTTCCAAGGCTAATTCAATACATGCAATTTGATCAAATAATGGCACCGTGACTATCGACGAAATACAATACACAACAATACCAAAAGTCGTTGTTAAACGAATTGGTTCGGTCTCGAACCAATAAAAATCCGAAACTACTAACACGACGACACTACGATTCATACAAGTAACGTTTGGGAATTCAATATACATGCGAGTGTGCACAGACGTCTACGCACCATCTTTGGGCCCCAAAAGTGTAAAATCTTGTTTGTTGGGCCTAGCTAGCCTAATGACCTGATCTTAAGGCCCGAAGACCTCTATCTTACGAAGTGTTGGGTTTTACCGATCTAACACAACGTAAAAGGACTTTCAATGGCTTGTATACTATTGGTCCCCAAGGGTCCTTTGGTATTGCTATTAAAGTCGACATTTCATGCGAGGCGGGTCTGGGACCCCTCGTACATTTTTTTATCCCCAACCGGTTAAAGGAGTCATCGAGGCCTTCGTGTCCTCTTTCTCTTCGGATGTGGGACTACACGTAGTCAGGGCGGTTGGATAACGTGATTAGTACGGACGACGCCTACGGGATCGTTGGTATAGCTATAAACTGGTAGTTTGTGTAATGCGTGTTTGTAGCAATTAATCATGCTCAAAAATAATCCAACGTCGCCTGGGACTGACACTACACGCTATGCAATGGTTTCAATGTAACTTCATGGAATTCAAAGAATTAGGAAGACATCGGGTTTTCCTAGGGTTTTTCAATACATACGGATTCGAAATGCATACAACTTTAATGAACAATTTTTTACAAGTATAGAAACAAACAAGCATACATATGGATCTTCACAAACGTTTTCAAAAGCTTTTCTTTTCAGAAAATATCGGATTTTCTGGTGGTTTTCGAACGATACGAAACATAGTTTTTTTTCAAATACCGCTTATGAACTCACCAACATTTCACATGTTGACGTTTTTTCAAAATACTTGTATTCTCAGGGAACCAGTGAATCAAAGGAAATCATATTCAGTGATGGCTTGCAGTTTATTTATGTACGAATCGAACAATTTATTTTTGGGAATGTAATGTTTAAACAATATACTTCGTGTAAACTCTACTCGTTGTACTATATTAATGCATGGTGACGAATGTTGTTACGTTTCATATATATTCAATGTTATGGTATTCAATTGAGTCACGACAGCCCCCGAACGTTTCCGCCGCCTGGTTCGGGGGTGTGACAGGTTGGTATCAGAGCTTTGTTTATAGTGAACTAGCATGTCGAGCCACACATTGATATGCAACTATAAACCAAAAAGAGGGACTAACATAACTCTGAACAAAACAAGTAAATAAAACACGCTTGCTTGCATTAGGAACAAGAACATAACGCCGAATCAAACACAATAATGCTGGCATCTCGGTTAATTTGGGACTGTTCTTAGTGATACCAAGGAGTGAATGTAGCCTGATCAACTACATTCTCTCCAAAGTAAAACTAACACACGTCTTGATGAGATCGAGATAGCTAGGGAACCTAAAACAATACCCTTTTATCACCAAAAAGAGAACGTTCGCTTAGTCTGTATAATAGTCATAGCACCCTAGGAATAATGTTAGCATATTTACATACTCGCGCAGACAGCATGGTTGGTTTTCATCACCCTGGAGACCCCTATTTCCCTAACCAGGGAAACAACGGGTGGCTAGAGGAGGAGGAGCCTGAGGGAGAGCAGCAGGGTATCCAGTTTCATCAGGCCCTAGTGGCTCACGGGATGCTTGAGGGTGAATCGAGAGAGAATCCAGGGGAAGCACACGACGTCGGACCCGACGCATACGTAGACACTGACTACGAATTTGGAGAGATCGACGACGACGGCGAGGAAGGTCAGGTTGGGGACCAGGACCCCGTCCTGCCGTATGAGGACGTGACACAACCCGATCACCCCGCTCCACCAGTGAACCCCCCACGAGAGAACCGTTCCCTCGAAGCTGAGGTCGCCGCACTGCGACAACAGCTGTATGCTATGGAAGCTCGGGCAGTGCAACCAGAGCATGAGAGGGATGAGGTTATTGGAGACATGGCAGAGATGGCGCAGCTACTGGCGCAACATTTCGGCATATGACCTCAGCACCACCTCTCGACGCAGCTCGTCACGGTTAGGGATAGACTTATCATAGTAGGTCATTAGGAACTATGCTATGTACTCCGGCTTTATGTTTAAGTGACTACACTACTCATGGAGCCGTTATGCTGTCGAATTAGTGTCACTTATGCATGCATCTTATTTGACACCGGAGCGGAGTGAAGTTTCGTGAGCGAGAAGTTTAAACATTTATTAAAACAACAACCCCAGAAGCTAAATGAAACCTATACGGTGGAAATGGCCAACGGGAAAACCGAATCCACTGGAGAGATCTACATCGGATGTACCCTAACCCTTAACCAACACGTCTTTCGAATAGACCTAATGCCAGTATCGATTAGGAGTTTCGATGTGATTATCGGCATGGATTGGTTAAGCCCCCACCATGTTGAGATTATGTGCCAAGAGAAGGCCGTTCGCCTTCGTCTCCCAAATCACGAAACCCTAGTAATTTACGGAGACAAACCTAGCATGAATCTTCGCCTCATCTCGTGCATCAAGGCACAAAAACATCTGCGAAAGAACAACTTGACGTTCTTGGCTCATATAGTGGATAAGACCAAAGAAGAAACTAACATTCAAGATATTCCGGTAGCGTGTGAATTTCCCGACGTGTTTCCTGAAGATCTTCCAGGAGTACCCCCAGAGAGACAGGTTGAGTTCCGAATCGACCTCGTTCCAGGAGCAACTCCTCTCGCTAAATCACCATATCGATTGGCTCCTGCTGAAATGCAGGAACTGTCCAGCCAACTCAGTGAGCTTCTGGACTAGGGATTTATCCGACCTAGCTACTCGCCATGGGGAGCTCCTGTACTCTTTGTCAAAAAGAAGGACGGATCTTTCAGAATGTGCATCGATTACAGAGAGTTAAATAAACTCACTGTTAAAAACCGCTACCCATTCCCACGAATCGATGATCTATTCGACCAGCTCCAAGGAGCTAGCTATTTTTCTAAAATATATCTACGGTCCGGATACCACCAACTCAAAGTCCGGGAAGAGGATATTCCAAAAACCGCTTTCCGAACCCGCTACGGACATTATGAATTTGTCGTAATGTCCTTCGGTCTAACAAATGCACCTGCCGCATTTATGGACCTAATGAATCGAATCTGTCGACCGTTCCTTGACAACTTCGTCATTGTGTTTATCGATGACATCCTCGTCTATTCTCGAAGCAAAGAGGAGCATGGCCAACATCTCCGACAAGTCCTAGACACTCTGCGATCGGAAAGGCTTTACGCCAAACTCTCCAAGTGCGAGTTCTGGCTCCGGAGTGTGAATTTCCTAGGCCACGTAATTAGCCAAGACGGAATTCATGTGGATCCCTCTAAGGTCAAAGCTGTGGAAGGATGGGCAACTCCGACTACGCCCACAGAAATTCGTCAGTTCATAGGCCTAGCAGGCTACTATAGGAGATTCATTCAAAACTTCTCTAAGATCGCCAAGCCGCTTACCTTGCTTACGCAAAAGGGCGTGCCATTCAAGTGGATAGACCGACAAGAGATTGCATTTCGAACCTTGATGCAAGCTCTCTGTAGCGCTCCTATACTATCTCTACCTGAAGGAACGGAAGATTTTGTGGTCTACTGTGACGCGTCGAATCAGGGCTTAGGTTGCGTTCTCATGCAACGTGGAAGAGTGATAGCATATGTGTCCCGTCAACTAAAGACGCACGAAGTAAATTACACGACCCATGACCTAGAATTGGGAGCTGTGGTCTTCGCTCTAAAAATTTGGAGGCACTACCTGTACGGTACTCGGCGAGTCCCCGCTGTCTGATGAAACCCTAATTTCAAGGGTTTGCACCCTATTAAAACCACCATATGCGCCCCCAAGCTCGCCCCCTTCACCCTCAGAGTGACCTTAGCCAAACCCTAACCTTCCCCTTTGAGATTTGAGTGTTGGTGTGTGTTTCTTTGAAGTTTAGAAGAAGAGAAGGAGGAAAGATCAAGGAAAAGGAGGAGAACAGAAGTTGTGAGCCCATTTCAGAGATTAGTAAGGTAAAACTCGCCCCTTTCTTCAGTTTCTATGGTTGAACCTTCATTAGAGCATCTTTCAGACATTTTGGAACCATTTACTGGCTTGGTCGTGGTTTAGAGGACTCCTTGGTTCATTTAGCCTTCAGATCTGACCACATCTGAGCTCTAGAGGCTCAGATCTACAACCTTTATGGGCCATTTTCATGAGCAAGCCTAGATCTACACTTCTAACCCCATTAAAGTCCGTAAATCGCTTGAATGAGCATGCATGCACGTAAAGTTGGAGACTTTACGTGTAAAATCAACCCTAGGAACACAGATCTATGAATGGTATGCACTGGATTCAGGCAGAATTGAGTGTACAGTTTTTGCATGCATGTGACTCGGCGAGTCGAGTCGCGAGTCCCTGATTTTCCCCCTTTTCGTGTATGCTGAGTAGCAGTGAGTCATGGGTGGACTCAGTGAGTCTGAAGCCAGACTCACCCATGGAGGGACTCAGCGAGTCAATGCCCTGACTCGGCGAGTCCAAGGCAATCTTCTTGCCTCAAGAACAGACTCGGCGAGTTGTTCATACAACTCGGCGAGTCTCAGCGTAGAGCGTTCTTCGGGTGAAAATAAACTCGACGATTTGTTCATACAACTCGGCGAGTAGGATGTAGGACTACTGGACATAAGTTTAGAAGGAAAACTCGTCGAGTCAATGCCTAACTCAATGAGTAGAGATGGGATTAAGGCCAATCGAATGGATAGGGACTCAACGAGTAGGCGAGCCAACTCGGCGAGTCGGGTCAACTGGAAGTTGACTTTAACTTTGACTCTCGGCTTGGTTAAGGGTAAATGGTCATTTTACCCTAAGGACGGTTAGCAGTATTTGACTGAGTGTTTTGTGGGAATTACAGTCGGAGGATTTCCGAAGCAGCAGCGGTAGCAGACAGACAGTTCCCACGTAGATCAGCAGCTGCTACGAGGAGAGTTACCTTCCAGTAGTGGTGGGTCTACGGCCACAATGCCGACCCACCAATAGGAGTTGTATGTTAGATGATTGTCTTTGTGATATCATCAAGGTTGCTACTACCTGATATGTTATATGCTGGCCTGATATGTTATACGTGATAGTAGTAGAGTTCGGTCGTTAGGACCGAAGGGTAGGTCAGACACCCCAGCTATGTCTGACAGTATGTGATGATATGTTTATATGCCAGTATGTTCTGTTATATGTGTTAGTGGTAGTAGGAGGGGAACAGTCCCTGAGATTTGATCGTTAGGACCAAAAGTGTAGTCAGCACCCCAGAATGGCTTGACACGGGCAGGACGACACCCCACAATGGCCGCACGGGTAGGTCGGCACCCCAGAATGGTCGTATCGGGTAGGTCGGGCACCCCAGAATTGCCTGGCAGTATGTATGCTATGTGGATATATGGTATGTGGTGCAGTGGGGGAACTCACTAAGCTTCGTGCTTACGGTTTTCAATTGTTGTTTCAGGTACCTCGTCTGTCAAAGGGAAGGAGCTGGCACGGTAGCGGCGCATCACACACACACGCTTTTGTTTTCCGCACTATGAGACATTCTGGGATTTGTACTCTGACATTTTGATTGATTACATGTTTTGGTTTTCAGACATAGTATATGTTTATGAAATGGATTGATCAGACAATGCTTATTTACAAATGATTTTACTAAATATTGATTGAAAAATAAAATTTTTGGATGTGAAAAATAGGTCGTTACAGTCATTAGTATTAAAAGTTAAGATAGTCATTAGTCCCGAAACTTTTTTTATTTTAACGAAATTATAAGCAATAGCATTAGAATTTATTTTTTATTTGGATAATATTATTATAGTTAAATATATTTTTAAAATATATAATACTAACAATAAACTCATATAATAAATAGATAAATATGAAAATCTATTTTTAACATCTAATCTTTTAAAAGGACCAATTTCAATTTAATTCATGTAATTTTGGTTTTAGTCTCCACGTTTCATCTCTTAGGGGGTGTTTGATATAGTTGCGAATTGGGTCCAATACGGGACCCGGTCCGAAAAAAACCAACCAGCGTGTTTGGTATCGAATTTATAATCAAGGACTCGGTCCAAGGATAGGATTCGGTCCAAGAATTTGATCTGATTCGGTCCCTTCTTTTCCACTGTTGGACCGGGACAACATCTAAGGAATACGTTTGCTTTCCTATTCCCCTAGGCCCTACCTCATTGTGAACGCCTCCACAGAAGAAATCAGCGACGACCTGTTAATCGACGATAGCCATCGACGACCTGCTGCTCGGTGAACGTCTTCTTCCTCCGACGAACGTCCTCTTCCGAGCAGATGAGTTTTTTTTTGCTCGTTTTTTTGTTTGATTGTTGCTGAGATGTCCGATTTTTGCTGCTCATTTTTTGTTGTTTGAATTTTGTAGGTTGATTGATGATGCCCGTAAGGTGTTTGTTAAATTGTCTGCTTGGAACACCATTATTGCTGGATGATCCTCTTCCTAACAGATGAGTTTTTTTTGCTCGTTTTTTTTGCTTGATTGTTGTTGAGATGTCCGATTTTTGCTGCTCATTTTTTGTTGTTTGAATTTTGTAGGTTGATTGATGATGCCCGCAAGGTGTTTGTTAAATTGCTTGCTTGGAACAACATTATTGCTGGATAAGCTCAAAACGGTTTTCTAAGGAGGGCAATTGAATTGGTCTCACAGATGGCTTTTCCCATCACTACCCCCTGATATAGGTAATCTTGGCTATTCAACAATCTTAAGGAATATAATGATAAACAACTTTTCTAGAATGTGGTGTTTGAATGTTGTTTTTGTGTTTTATAGATTTATGTCTTCTTTGTATAGCTCCTCCGATGTACAAAAAAATTAAGGTGATATGAATTGTATGTTTGTATACTTTATAGAAAAATTATGATGTAAGTTGAGTGTTGTGCATTACAACATGATAGAGAATATTTTAATATACTCTCATTGTATTTTGTACTTTCTATGAATACAAGGTTTTTAATTTGTTATTTGAATCAAATAAGAACAATGGAGTTTAGAGGATGAGAGAAGGAGAAAGTTGAGACAAATGTGTATATTGACTAGAAAATGAGAGAATAAAGTATATGGGTAATATGGTCATTTGCCATCATCATTCGCCACATTTAGTTAAACAAATAATCAAACAGCATAAACTCAGTTAGATGTGGACTCAGTCAGAACTTTTAACCCAGTCAGCTTCTAACTCAGTCAGCTCTAACCTAGTTAGCACTATCAAACGACCCCTTAGAGCTCTAGAATTTTTTCCCCTCAATTCTTCTTCTTTCATTAAACGTATATTATCCCTCAAAATTCAGAAATTCATATTTAGAAAGATTATGTTATTCCTATAAATCAGCAAAGTAATAAACCATCTACTAATTTGAATTCCATGTATTTTAGGCAGTAATGAATCATAATCTTATCAAGAATTAAAACAATGGATAAGTTTCAGTTTGCTCCGTATAAACAATATTTATTGATTATTCTACTATACCCATTGATTTCATGTATGTAATCAAAATGTTTCTTACGGTGATTTTTGTATGTATTCATATTTATGTATTTGTCTTGTTATACATGTATGGTTGTGTGTACGACTATGCATCTTCCTCTCAACATATCTCTAATTTAGTAACTAGGTTTGTGTATATGTTTGGTGTTCAAAACCCTTTTCATGAGGTTTAGTGAACTACTAAAAACCTTGGTAGAATAGTTGAACTTTTCATGAATATTCTTTTATTCACTATTGTTGCATATTTGATTGTCGTATGTTTGATCTTTGGTTGTTTAATAACAAGAAGAAAAAAAAAATTAGAAAAGGGCCCTCCAGTTAAGTTATCATTTACCATTTTATTCTAATTATCTTCATTTTGTATAGATTCAACTGCTATATGGTCCTGCTTGATGATGCAAAATCTAAACCTAGGGAGCATCAAAGTGTTCTAATTAGACCTCTTTGAACTAAAATTTATGATTTTAATATTTGGTTTTGGTTATAACTTGTAATTGATTTTCATATGACCTATGAAGTGCTTTAAATCATCATCCCATCGAGTTGTCACCTACTATTCTTTATTTATGACAATTTTGCATTATACACATTGCAGGTTTTGATGAACAATATTTTTTAGAAGCTTCAATGGCGGCTTATGTATTGGCAACCCCATAACCAGATAGAAAGGGTATGAAAAATTAAAGATGAAATTAAATATTTTATTCTTTTTTTATACTTAGTTTCTATTGACATACACATATAACTTCATATAAGATAAAACTCTCTACACATGTGGGATGCAATAACTAGGGCAAATAAGTATTAACTATAGGTCATGAAGAACCTGTTATTTTTCTATGTCCACTATTCAAGGAAAATATCAAGGTATAACAAACATTTGATACTTTTTATGCATTAAATTTACGATCACTAAAAGATTTTGGACTTTTCTTGGTTGGATCTTGAATATTTCAGATGTATCAATAGTTCATTGGTGCAACATGTAAATTGAAATGGCCAAAATCCAAGATTTTTATACCAAGATAAATCAGACAATATGTTATAATATCGCTTAAACTTTTTAATCAAGTAAAAAAACATATTTATATGTAAAGATATTGACCATATTATATGATGAAATCTTAATAAGGACCATTCCTTCTAAAAATGCATGTTTGGAACTATTTGAATATTTTTAATAGATGTCATTTGTTATTTGTCAAATTTTGGTTCCTTATATGTAAATAAACAAAATTGATCTCAATTATAGCAATGTACTTTCAGAGTGCATTGCTATAGTTGGTAGGTTTTTATATGTGTTTGTGTATGTATTTACATGTAATGTACCACCAAAGTATTTGAATTCAAGTGGATGTACATTCCCCCTACAACTATCAAGTGATAGTTAAGAAGAGACCAAGTTGGCCTTTAAAAATTACCATGTTGCTCGTTAGATGTATATAATATCTTTCTCCATGCTTTACAAAATTAAACAAAAAGAAATAGATTAGTTATCTACATCTTACAAAAAATGACCATGTTACTCATTCAACAAAGTGTTGCATTTTCTTTCATTTGATTGACAAAAAAGAACCATTTTACCCTTTGTTGTTTGTTTTTGTTGAGAATTAATCTCTAGATCGTTTAGATCTTTCACAGGTATATTGATAAAGAACAAACAATACGATTAAGAACACAGTATGGAATCAATATGAAGCTTATGATTCAAATATAGTCACGCCTCAACAGAGCTCGATAAAGAACTTCTACTGTAGAGGCGAGCTAGGGTTTACAATACTTTGATTGGAAAGATAATAAAAGCGTTACTTACAAAGGATGCATGCATGCACCTTAAATACTAAAACCCTAGAATAAAAACAACCACGGATGGACAAGCCCAAACCGAATACCAAAACTGGGCTAAGAACCGAGCCCATGACGCAACACTATAAGCCCAACAATCTCCCCCTTTACGTCAATTTGGGGCGAGACCTTCACTTCGGTTGATTAGCTGAAGTTCGCTTCACCACTTTGAATTAGCAAGGAATTATGGCAAGAAGAACATGGCGAAAGTGGATATACCATCTTATCATATCAGCGAAGTACTTCTTGTCGCTTTCACTGTTCTGCTTGCATTTGTGAATAATCCCTAGAACATACTCCAAGCACGAAGTAGTGAAGAGATGTTTATCCGTCAAGGTGAACAGACACTTCTTGCCATCCGGTTTGGTGAACATCACAGAATTTAAGATTGGATCAATCTTTCCCATCTTCATCTTGTTGACGTCACTCGCAGAACCAACTGGCAGAATAGTGGGTTTCTTTCTGAGAACCGAAGCGACCTCTTGATCCATCTTACCTACCTCCAGAATGTAGCAGACTAACGATCTTTTAAGATGATCAATGATTGGCTCATACTCAATAGGGTTGGAGAGTAGAATGTTGTGCAGGACAATCAATCCAATCATGAGGATTAAGATTGGGCATATCAGCAAGAGAGAAAGTATGCTCAGACAAAGACGAACCTCTTGTGACTTTGAACTTGACGTTGATAAATTTTCCTGCTACTTGAGGCTTAAGGACCCAAACGGTGATGATTTTCTGAGCGCTCCAAGTGACATATTGCGGTTGAGCGAACTCTAAGTAGTAATCGATGAGCTCACGATCAACCTTCGGGTCTGGATGTGGGACTTCTGCAACAAAAAGAAAGCAGTGAAACACAAATGCATTTCGGGTGATAGGCATGTCAAATTGTAAATCCTTTGTGTTTTCACAGTCCAAAGACACTACCGACTCAAGCCAATGAGTGCTAGGAGAGTCAATGGCTTCTTTGATCAGCTTCTCCAACGTCCAGAAGGGAAAAAAAAGTTTTCTTGCTTTCTAGGAGATCTTGAGCCTTCTTTAATCTCCTTTCTCTTTCTTCAGCTTCTTTCACTATTTTGGTGTTGAGTTCGATTTCCCTTTCCCTTGCCTTTCGCTTCAAGGCATCAGCAATTGTTTCCTCTTCCTCATCGTTGTCATCCACTATTGGACCCTTGCCTTTACCCTTAGGACCCGAACCATGCTCAGGCTTCTATATTTCTGGCTTGGAAGTGAGAGGAGTTTGAGACTTAGGAGGAGGTTGAGATGACGATGTGAGTCCTTCTCCCCCTTGTTTCGGAGGTACCACCGCATCGGAAACACCTTCAATGCGACTCAACATCCCAAGGGTAGGACGGATTTTGTCAGCAAGATGGCGTCGAATAGTAATAGTCAGAATAGGGTCATGAGCCTCCAAAATACCCAAGAGAATGGTGTGAATATTGGAGACATAGCTCTTTCAGAGCAAAGCTGAGTGACCTCATTGTTCGCATGAGAAAGATGAAGACTTTTGGTCTTGAGTTGAGTTGTCTTGCAAGCAAGTTCATCCATAAGGGAGTTTTCCATAGCGAGGTCATCTTGAAGCTTGGTAAGACGCTCGTTGAGAAAGGAAAGAAGAGCAGTGTTGTCCTTTTGAATATCCTGGTGAAGATGGACAAAATTTTGCTTCTCGGCAGCAAAGGCTTCTTCAAGCTTTGTTATTGAGTTGGTCACTCTGGAAGCATTTGAGGCAACGGCTCCCTGTAAGGATTCAAGAAAAACGTTAGCATCTTGAATTAGTTTATCGACTTTTTCGGTCACCTCTGTACACACTTTGGTGGAATTATGAATGGCTTATGTGACACGAGAGATGGAAGCCTCTTGTGCTGTGACAAAAGGGTCAAGCATTTTCTGAATAGCAGATTCAGAATTGGGAGTGTGAGAGGAAGAAGAGGCCATGAGGGTATCGAGTTTGGCATTCATCTCCTTGAGATGCTTTTTGGTAAGAGGAGCATCATCATCTTCGTCACTTTGAACACGATAAGGGTTGTAGTAAAAGGAATCAAATTCCATGTCTTCGCCTCCCAGGACAGGGTTGGTTTTGGTTGATGGTGTGGGAAATAAGGGTTTGGTTGTTTCTAGGACTGAAGACCGAACCCCCGTATCAGATACGTTGGTTGGAGCTCCAGTGGTGGTGGTTTTGGTTGCGTCTGAGAAGATAGGAGTGGAAATGGGAATAGTAGATGTAGGTTGTGATGAAATAACTGGGAAGGTTGGTGGTAAGGAAATGGGGATTGTAGTAGGTGGAGAAGAAGGAACTAGGGAGTGAACATGTACTTCAGGTGTTGGTGATCTAGGCGGAGTATCACCACGAGCCGAAGCCTCCTCGTCAGAGCTTTCGCTCTCTGATTCTGTGGGAGTAGTAGGTTTGTTACCAGGAGGAACATACTCAGAATCCGAATCGCTAGTGGATTGAAGAATGAGTCTCCTGGCTGGCTTTTTCAGCTTCTTCTGCTTAGGTTGTGAAGGAGCATTTTTGTCAGACTTTCGCTTCTTGGGAGTTTGTCCTTTGGCTGGTTTAGTGACTCTCCCCTCCTTTTGTGTTTCTGGTTTCTTTCCCCTCTTCGCAGGCTTGTCTGCTACCTCGATAGAGCGAATCATGGCAGGAGTGAGTTCCCTTGGGCCCGAAGAAAGAAGTTTCTTGTATTCTTGAATGACTTTGCTTGCCTCAGTCACGCAGGCATACATAGCTGCTGGGATCGATCCAATGAAGAAATACTTGGAAGGATCTGTGACGATGATCTTCGTGGTGTGAAAGGTTGTGATAGAGGAAAGAAGGGAGTCTTCCATGATAGGAACGTGAAGACAATCCATCGCCCACTTTGTGATAATAGACCAGTTGTTGCCATATGACTGCCCCATAGTCCAGAGTAACCCCATTATACAACCCATAAAGCGCAGTCATAAATGACTTTCTTGCTCCGTCTGAGCCGGCGCTACATTCTGAGACCCTTGAAAAGAAGAGTAAAGAGGTTGTTCCATTGTGGAGGAAGGCAAGACTTCTTAAATTTGGTAACGGTGGTTAGGGTTTCTGTGTACCCCATTTGGTAGAACATGGAGAACAGTTGACCAGTAGTAATCGAGTCAGGGTTTACCAGAGTGGGTTCATGAGAAACACCAATTAGGGCACATAAGCGATTCTTGGAGATAGAAGTCTTCTCGTTGTGAATATCTAAGTGAATCCTCTCAGCAACCTTGACATAGTAAGCGGTTGAATAGATGTGAGAGAGGCAGGTCATGGGAACTACTTCCACCTTTGTAAGAGCATCAACAAGAGGAGAGTACTTGAGGCATTCGACAGCATACAACATGTAGAGTTCATAGAGGAAGGGTGTAGGATCAATGATGAGGTTTTGATGAGGCTTGATGGTGAGAAGGTTGGAGTGAGTAGTTGTATCTTGAACAGAAGATGATTCCGCCATTGATGAAGCTTGAGAAGAAGACGATGAACAATGAGAGAGAGTGCCCTTTTCTTTTTGAGGATTTGTGAGTGATAAAAGAGTAAAGTGGAGCATGAGAAATCCTTTTATACGTACGAGTAGGAGAGAGAAATATCCGGCTGAAATCTTGGCTTTATGTGAAACCGTTCTTGATGTGATGGAGTGGACAGTTGGCAGCCCCGATGATGATGCTGGAGAGAGAAAGGACGTTTCACTTTTACGCGCCTTTCCATAGAAAGTACTTTTTTCAAATCGTCAAAACGATTGGAGAATTGTTGACTCATCCAAGAACTTTATCCAAAACGTCACCCACACAATTTACATGAACCATCATCACCTTTATCTTTATCGATCACCGTAATGCTTTTAGAAACAAAGCTGTAAAAATTAGCTCAACATTAATAGAACCAGATTTTTTGAAAACCAAAGATTTTCGTGCATAGAGTGTGAATGATAAAGAAATAAATCACACTTTTTATGGGAATTTGTGATGTCTTGTTAAGATATAAAGTGACTGATTCCGGGCACGAATCTCTTCCTTCAAAGTCAAGAGAGACTTCAAAGTGCTTGTGTGGCTTCCCGTAAAATAACGATCAAGTACTTGTTAAGAAGCATTGAAAGGCATATTTTTAATTAAAGCTATAAAGGGTGGCTTTCGCTTCAATTCATGATTTCAGTTCTTGATATAAGACCGAAACTGAACGAAGTACTTGTGAGACCAATGTGGCCTGTTAAACAGGTAGGTGGGAAACATATGCAGTGACTTGTTGACAATTGAGAAATCTCCAAAAAAAATATAACTGGATCCTTGGGGAAGAAAAGTCTTGGTGACAGACATTTTCAAAAGGATCACTCAAAATAAAAAGAGATTTCATTCATGAGAGCTAGACCATGGTAATGATGCACCGTCAATTCATTAAAGGTTTTGAATTGTGGGTTTCACTTAGTACGTAGTGACACGAAACTAAGATCATTAACACATATTTTTTTATAACCAGAAACCTCAGTGGTAAGTGCTGAGAGTCTTAAGGGTTACATTAGTGAGATGAAGTGTAATGAAGAAAAATAATATAGGTGGTGTAAGAAGCGAATGTACCTCTGCTATAAAAGAAGGACCAAGCAGAAAACTCTAAACTCAATATGAGAAGAGTAAGGTAGCTCACGATTATAGTGAATGTAATAGCCTAGTTTGGGAAAACATGATTTGTGTATATCATATTATTAAGGCTTCACTCAAAATCCGTAGAGGCTTTGGTCAACATGCAGCAACATGCATCTAAGGACACTTATCTAATTCAAAGAAAAAAAATTATACCTGCTTGAGGTTGACCATGGAGAGTAGCATTTATACAAAGAAAAGCATTAGAAAAATAAAAGGAAACATGTTATTGTATTTTGTGGAAAATTTTTGATAAAACAAAAAAATATATTTTTGGTTTTTATGAAAATAATAAAAATAAAAAAATAAAAAGAAAAACATAAAAATGAGTATGTAAAAGGGTGTACAAAACAATACAATCAAAAACCCTTTTTATGAAAAATAAGGAATGAGTTTAGAAGGACCGAACCCGAAATAGACCGAACCTGAAATAGATCGAGCGTACGGTTCATTTCGGTTCGCTCTATTTCGCTTCTTAACTTGAATGAAGTGAAGGAGATTTTGGTACTGATTCTGCTTCCATCATTCCTAGCCCTTGTAAGATCTTGTTGAAACTTGCTTCAGGTAAAGCCTTAGTGAATATATATGCCAGTTGATCAGTGGTCCTAACGAAGTGAATCTCCACGTTGCCATCTTCCACATGATCTTTGATGAAGTGATACCGCAGTGCTATGTGCTTTTTCTTCGAGTGTTGCACTAGGTTATGACAAATCCTAATTGCACTTTCAGAATCGCAATATAGTGGGATTTTCTTCATGTTTAGCCCATAGTCTCTAAGCTGACTCTGTATCCAAACACCCTGAGATGTGCATGAGGCGGCGGCTATGTATTCAGCTTCAGCCGTAGAGAGAGAAACACATGTTTGTTTCTTTGATTGCCAGCTAACCAATTTACCATCAAGAAATTGGCAACCTCCAGTAGTGCTTTTGCGATCCAATCCACAACCACCTAAATCAGCATCTGAGAATGCTTGGATAAAGAAACCTGAGTTCGCTGGATACCATAAACCGAGAGAGGAAGTTCGCTTCAGATAGAGAAGGATGTTTTTCACGGCTAGCATGTGAGGTTCGCATTGGTTAGCTTGGAATCGGGCACAATAGCAGACTGAGAACATGATGTCAGGTCTGCTGGCTGTGAGATACATCAGTGACCTAATCATTTGACGATAAAGGGTGATGTCAGCGGCTGGCTTCTCCCAAGATGGTGTAAGCTTAGTCCCAAAAGCCATAGGAACTTTCACTTTGGATTCTCCCATCATGTCAAACTTGGCAAGCAATGTCTTTGTATATGCCTCTTGATTGATAAAAATGCCTTCGGGTCCCTGTCTAATATTTAAGCCAAGGAAAAAGTTAATTGGACCCATTGAGCTCATCTCAAATTTAGTTTCCATCAACTTCTTGAACTCAACTGTTAAGCTGGGATTCGTGGAGCCGAAGATGATGTCATCAACGTAAATTTGGACTATCATAAGGTGGTTACCCTCTCTCTTACAAAAGAAGGTTGGGTCAACCGAACCTTGTTTAAATTTTGACATTTTTAAGAATCGGGTGAGAGTTTCATACCATGCTTAGGGAGCCTGCTTCAGTCCATATACTGCTTTGTCTAGGATGTAGCAGTGATCTGGATGCTTCTCATTCACGAAGCCTGGTGGTTGCTCAACGTACACAGTTTCTTCAAGTTTTCCGTTGAGAAAGGCACACTTTACGTCCATTTGATAGACTTCAAAGTTTTTGTTTGTAGCATAAGCAAGAAACATTCGAACCGACTATAATCTTGCAACTGGAGCGAAGGTCTCTTCATAGTCTATACCTTCCTCTTGGCAGTATCCTTTTACAACCAACTGGGCCTTGTTACGAATTACATTCCCCTCCTTATCCATCTTATTTCTGAATACCCATTTGAGACCGACAACCGAAGCATCCTTTGGAGTTGGAATTAGACGCCATACTTTGTTTCTTTCGAACTCGTTCAGCTCGTCTTGCATGGCTTGAACCCAATCAGAATGGTCAAGAGCCGAATTCACAGTCTTCGGTTCAACTTTAGAGACAAAGGAGTTAAACATGGAAAATTCTACTTGAGAGAATAGTGCAACTTGTTTCGCTTTGATCTGTGATCGAGTTAATACTTGTTCTGAAGATTCCCCAATGATTTGACTTTGAGGATGGTCTTTGGTCCATTTGATGAGAGGTGGGTAATTTGGATCACAGGAGGGATCCGGTTTTGCATTGACTTCTTCTTCCAATTCTGATAGTGTATCATCATCATTGACATTTGTATTCTCCCCCTCGAATGATGACACAAGTTCAATTTCTGGATCAGAATGTTCCCCTTCATTTGGACTTTCGGTTGAGCTAGATGATTGTGACGATGAATTCTCCCCCTTAAATGAAGAACCTTGATTATTTGGTAGAGACGAACCTTCCACCTGGACAGAAGGACGGTCACCAGAAGATTTGCTTGAGTCAGGCCTTTCGGTTGCCTTTGGTTGATCAGCAACCATCTTATGTGTAGCATCGTCAATAATTTGCTTCAGACTATCGACTTTGTTATCTTCCGCCTTGGATTCAGAATCGATAGCTTTTTCAAGTTCATCGAAGAGAAGCATATATTGCTCGAAAAGGTTTGAGATAGGTATTGTAACTTGACTGGACTTTGGAAAGATTTCCTGCATTTGCACCTTCAGTTGTCTTCAACTTCTGGACATAGCTATCGTCAAAAGTGACATAGTATGCCTCTTCAATCTTCTTGTAGCTCTTATTCAGAACTCTATACGCATTTGAGTGCAAAGAATAGCCCAAAAATATTCCTTCATCAGCCTTAGCATCAAACTTGTTTCGATTCTCCTTTGAGTTGAAGACGAAGCATCTTGAACCGAACACGTGAAAGAAATTCACATTAGGCTTGCGGTTGTTCAAGATATCATAAGGAGTGATAGAGAATCGCTTGTTTAGATATGATTTGTTCTGAGTGTAACATGCAGCGGCAATAGCATCAGCCCAAAAATATAAAGGCAAGGAAGCGAAGCTTAGCATAGTTCGAGCTGCTTCGCACAAAGATCGATTTCTCCTTTCGACGATTCCATTCTGCTGTGGAGTGTATGGAGCAGAGAAATTGTGAGTTGCTCCCTTCTTATCCGGAAAGTCTTCAAAATCCTTGTTCTTGAATTCCAAGCCATTGTCACTTCTTACGTTACAAACCACTTTTCTCAGTTCAACCTCTACTTGCTTTATGAAGAGCTTGAGCTTTGGAGTTGCCTCTGATTTTTGCTTCAAGAAGAATACCCATGTGAAGCGAGAGAAGTCGTCAACTATGACAAGAATGTACGTGTTCCCACCAATGCTTTCAATAGAGGAGGGACCGCATAGATCAATATGTAACAGCTCCAATGGTTCTATAACCTTTGTGTTGATAATAGAAGGATGACCTTGTGGACTTTTTTTCCCATTTCACAAGCTGCGCATAGATGTTCTTTGTCGAATTTAAGAACCGGAAGACCTCGAACGTGATCCCCAAGTACCATCTTGTTGATGTCCTTGAAATTGAGATGAGAGAGCCTTCGATGCCATAGCCAGCTTTCGTCTGAGTGAGCCTTCGTTAGCAAGCAAACTACAGGTTTCCCTCGAATTGGATTGAGATTCAATGGATACATTTCCCCCTTTCGCTTTGACTTCAACAGTATGTTATTTGACTTCTTTTCAACTATCTCTGAGCCTTCATCATCAAAGGAGACCTTCAATCCGGTCCCAACTACTAGTTGTGATACACTGATGAGGTTGTGTTGTAGTCCTTTAACGTATGCGACCTTTCTGATTGAGAAATCACCATTCGTAATCATTCCATAGCCTTTAATAGCTCCAAACGAATTGTTTCCGTACTTCACTGTTCCACCATCCTTGAGAGACCGAAACTCCCTCAGTTCTTCCCTTCGACCTGTCATGTGACACGAGCAGCCACTATCTATGTACCATTCTTTGTCAAACTGCTTGTCACGTATAACCTGGAAAATATCAAGCAGATTTAGGAACCCAAAGTTTCTTGGGTCCTTGTGAGCCTTTTACAGGACAGGGAATAGTAAGTGAAACATCAACCATATAAGTTCTTTTTATTAGAGTTGTTTCATCTTTTCTCTTTATTATAAAAACTTTGATTTTGTTTGACTTAGATTCATTAACATAGGATTTGAAAGTTTGACGTCTGCATGCTTTTGGATCTCTTTCGGGCATTTGTTATCTTATGGAAAGAGCTTTCCTTTTCCCTTTGAATCTTTTGATGAATACAATTTAGAGTGAGAGTGAGAAGAATAAGGTTTAGAAGCGTTATTAGAGTGTTGATTATTGCACTTCCTTGGTTGAGAACGGGGACTTTCTTCGCTTCGGTTCTTCTGATTAAACCTGGCACTGAACCCATCCTTTCGGCTGCTATTGTATTGAGGACTGAAACCTTTCTTTCGGTTGCTTACCTGCTGTGGACCGAAACCTTCCTTTAAGTTGATTTCATGCTAAGGAACAAAACCTTCCTTTCGGTTACATTCATGTCGAGGACCGAAACCTTCCTTTCGGTTAAATTCATGCCGAGGACCGAAACCTTCCTTTCAGTTGCTTCTTGGTTCTCCTTGTGACTTATGTGTCGTTTCATACCTTGCATAATGAGGATTCTGAGATCTCCAAAACTGTTTTGTTTCTAAGAGATTCTTCTTGTATATCAGATTACGTTGGTGTTTTCGTTCTGCCACCTGTTTTGGATTTTTATGAATATTGGCCTTTTTCTTTGATACTTGAGCATGGCTTTCGCTCTTTGATGAAGACGTCTCACTAGACGTTATCACAGGTTCGCCCAAAGATGTTTTGGTGCCACTTGTGCTTGGCACATCATATCTTGTAGGCTCATTAAGTGGTTCTGGCACGTACCTACCCTTTACTCTCCATGAGGTTTTTTGAGATAGGCCTTTTGTTTCATCAATGTTATCTATTGGCGCTGACCAGAAGAACTCCTCACATCCATTTGCATTATCTTCTTCTACCATTGTTGTTAGTTCTGCTGTTTGTTGAGGAGTGACTCCCTGAACTGTGTATACTTGATTTGGAGTGGTTTGAACCTTTTGATATACAACAGCTTTTGCCTTGAGAATTTTGGTCTTGTCTGTCGATGAGCGAGCGAACTCAACGGAGTTTTCAGAGATCAGATTTTTGTTTGGTTCGGGTTCGCTTTTGACAAATTCTGAACAGTCCACCACATCCTCTACAGAGATTTCACTCATGTCATCATCCTCATTAAGTTCAGATGCATTTTCAACATCAATTTTATTTTCTGAACTTAATTTGGCATTCAACGAGTCAAATTTCTGTACAGTTTCGGTTCTTAATTTCAGTTTATCATTTTCATCTAACAGATTTTTGAGCATGTCCTTATGGTCTTTTGACTTTATGTAGGACTCTATTTTGTGAAGACCAATTTTGTAGGCAGGAGAGATTTCGTCAGAAGATACAACATTTTCACAGTTGTAAGCTTCGACATCGACTTCATCCTCCTTTAACTCAAGGAAGGGTAAAATCATGCGATGTATCTTCTTTCCTATTTCACAATCGAGATGCAATTGAGTGATATTAAAATAAAGTCTTTTCGCAATCAAACAAAAAACGTTTCTCTGTTTCAAAAGCTTAAGATTGTCTCGTTGCAAATAGATTGACTCATCCCTAGACCTAATTAACTCTTTCTCCTTCTGCTAAATCCACATCCTCCTCTCCTCACTCTTCGACGATATCCTGCTAATTTGATCAGTCAGGTTAGAGTTTGTGACACGTGTTTGGGTAAGACTACTACTTATACTAGAAAATTTAGATTTTAAGCTATTCAGTTCCTTTTCATAGTTAGTAATAGGTATTTTCAGAAAAGCAAGAATATTTTGTACCTTCTTGATCAACTCATCACATTCGTTGATCTGTGCACTAACAGGTTTCGCAGTGAAACACCTGTCCTCTCACTCCTTTTCATCTTCCAGTCCACCATCTGTTGTGTACCCTCGCATCTGTGATACACCTTCTGTCACCATCAAACATCTTCCTGCAGCATATTCTTCTTTCACCAGCATAGCCTTGCCATGAGTCGGCTTTCTCACTTCTTCGTCCTCTGAATCCGTGGACCACACTTCCACTCCACCAAACTCGTCATTGTCACTTGTATCCTGTACAATCAAAGCATTCATGGTGTTATTGTTAGCTGCTGATTTTCTTTTCTTGGTCTCAGGAGGTTCGCTTCCTCATAAACTTTTTCTGCCTTTTTCTTCAGCATGCAGTCTTTGGCAAAGTGATTCTTGCCTCCACAATAATGGCAATCAAAGCCTGAGTCACCACCAATCTTCGTCTCCTTCTTGGATTCTTCTGACTTTGAGCCCATCTTCGGTTCCTCCTTCACCTTTTCAGAACTATAACTTCCCTGCCAATTTCGGTTCTTGTTGGCTAGGAACTTTCTTTTGATAAACTTTCTTGGATTGGAAACCATCAGGGCATACTCTTCACCAGTTAGATCATAGTCAGCAAGATCCAATTCTTCTTCTTCTTCAACAACACTTTTTCCTTTTGAAATAAGAGCTAATGATCCCAAACTGGAAATCACGTTCGTTTCCTTTGACACCGCACTTTCATGGGACTTCAGAATTCCCACCAGTTTCGCCAGAGAATATGATTTAAACTGTTCGCGTGCCTTTACTGTGGGCAAAACTGCCATCCATTCGGGTCTAAGACCGTTCATGAAGGTAACCTTCTGTTCAATGACCTTCCTTTCGATCCCGTACTTTATCATCTTACTAAGAAGATGATTAAACCGATCAAAGGCCTGAATGAGTTTCTCTTCGGACTTCTGTTTGAAATCGCCAAATTCAGAAAGCAGCAAGGTTTGAATCGAATGTTCCAGATCTTCATCACTGGAATACAATTCTTTCAACCTGTCCCATATCTCTTTAGCTGTATCACATGAACTCACCAATCGAAACGTACCCGAATGCAAAGCAAACCTAATCATTCTTAAAGCCTTGATGTTGCACTGAAACTTCTCTTTCTCGTCTTGAAGAATGTCTTTCACATCATGCACAAGCTGATTGTACTCCTTTTGAGTTTTGACAATCTTTGAAGTACTTGACTGAGTAAACGGACCAACTGTGATTGCTTCCCAGATCAAGTACCCGTTATCTTCTGAGCCGATCACATAATCTTCGAAGTGGTGCGTCCAAACCTCATAATCCCGAGTGTATAAGATTGGAATCTTTGTCGTTGATCCAATACTGTTGGAGATGTTGATTGGATTGGTTTGCGAATCAACCAAAGACATTGTGATGATGTTTGATCGATAACCTGTTTAAGATCAAACTTGTAATTTATCGTTAGAGTAAGATCGATAATTAATGAGATACGCCAATTTGGAATGACGGATCAATTAATACCAATCAATGCGGAAAAGAACCCTAATAACTTCTTCAACAGAAGAAATGTGTATGATACCAATTGATGAGAATTAATCTCTAGATCGTTTAGATCTTTCACAGGTATATTGATAAAGAGGCGAGCTAGGGTTTACAATACTTTGATTGGAAAGATAATAAAAGCGTTACTTACAAAGGATGCATGCATGCACCTTAAATACTAAAACCCTAGAATAAAAGCAACCACGGTTGGACAAGCCCAAACTGGATACCAAAATTGGGCTAAGAACCGAGCCCATGACACAACACTATAAGCCCAACAGTTTTTTAACCTAATATCAGTAAATGGTCACTATGAGCCTTACTAAAAATATTAACATTATATTTGTATAAATGAAAAGATGCTGAATTTCTAGAGGCTTTCGTACATCAAAGATTAGACCAGAAGCTCTCATCTTTTTCAATAAAAGATTCATTTTTAATTTTTAACTTTTAACTTTTTAAATTTGCTTTAACTTTTTTTATTTTTTATTTTTTATTTTCTTATTTAAGCATTGTAATTTGAAAGTACGATGGTCTAATAAGAAAGAAACATTAAAAAGAAAATTAAAAAAAGTCAAGAACTATATATCTATATGAAGCAAAGAAGTTAATTCCAATTACCCAAGCTATCATGTCCATCAAATCGAGCTGAAAATAAATTTGGACAATTTAAAGCTATTTTCATTGTATTCCTTTAAAATTATTAGAAATTGCACCCCTGTTGTAAATAACAATTGTTATGATAACACACACAATTGTTATAAAATAACTGTAAAAGTTGTTTAATAATGATTTGTATAAGCCTATAAAAAGGCTATAAATCTGATATAAAATTGTTATAAAAATGACTAAAAAACAGGATTGACTAATGTAAGTAGAATGTTATATAATTACTATAAATTTCAAGTGTACACATACTTAGATTATGGCTAACATAGAATACTATAAAATCTGATGAACGTGGCGACACTTATACATATATAGAAATCATTTTTACCGGTTTTTTATTTCTTTTTCGTAATATGGTCGATTAAACTGGAAAAAATATACTTAAATGAAACTCTTAAAATAGGAAGTATAGTTCTTGAGTTTTTTTAGTCAAAATGACCATTTTGACATTTTTCTTCAATTTGGTCATTTTACCATTTTTTTTCTTTTTCATAATATGTCCAATTATGACATCCCTCATTTTTCATAACTAATTAAAACATTTTTCAGTACGCTTTATAAAATTGAGATGCGGAAATTCTCAGTTAAACAAAACATTTTGAGATACAAAACGTATTTCATTTTATTAAAAACCTCGAGGATGTCATCGTTTATATTCAAACATATGTTACATCATAAATATTGAAAGGTCCTAAAACTACTTATCACATGAACATCTCCTTATTCCACTCGACATCCTAACTAGACTATTGCAGCCTTGTTTTCACTACCTATGATGTATACAAATGAGTGGGTCAGGTTAGAGAAAACCTGGTGAGATACATAGAGTTTTCAAGCCTATAACAATTTAATGATATTAAATAATATCGTTCCTGCAATCAATGATGTCAAAATTATATATATGAAATCTTGACCTAAAACAACTAACCAACCCAACCAATCCTCGCAAATTCTAAATTCAATGATTATTTAGAGGAATCACCCAACCCGATGAATCGTTTGAGCAATTGTTTGAGTACACAGTTAGGGGTGTCCTTGGCCAGTGTAAGTCATATAAGGCAACCAATGTTCAAAGATTTGATAAATATGGTATCCTATTTTATATACGTCAATGGGTTATAAGTCCATGCTAGAAACATAATTCACTAGACTGCTTAGAATAGTTAAGTGTCGTCCTCTACTCTGATCGATGACCCAGACATACTTGTCAGTTGTCTGATCAGGACCCGCCATTTCTGGTCACCCAAGAAAGAGGTGAAATACTCGGCTCTGATATCACATACCCTGACCCATCCATGAGGCCTAATCGATAAGTAACTTAATTTCAACTAAGTATCCTTTAAAAGTCTTATTCTTAAACCTAAGGAAAGACTTATAACTAAGGCAATCGATTTCCAATACGGTTTCTAATCCAATAGTATTATCCTAATTATACAAATAACATATAACACAGATAATACAGGCAAGCATTTATTGTCTCATATAAATAATAATTTTATTTTAGATCATGATATTGATAGAAACTACACACTTACCTGACAAAAGTGTCTGGTGATTGGTGAATCACGCAGAGCTTCGCCTTACACCTTTTCCAAAAGACTTATATGTACATAACGCTAAGTCTTAGTCTATTATCCTAAGGGTTTAGATTCCTCAATAATCTCAAAATCTACTTCAAGATCTAAACAAGGAATAATCATGTCGGATCTTATCGCAGGTAGGGTCCGTTTGGTATACAAAGTATACTGTTTGGAAATCCCACTTTCAACAACTCACCAAATACGGCCTAGGTATTAATCCCAAAGTAGATCAAGCAACATAAATACTTGGAATCGTTGATATATCTTACTTATATGTACCTAGTAATGACTTATAACTTATAGTTATAAATTATACGAAAGCAAAGTAAGTGTAGCTCACTTACAGAGTACTATAGACGAGAATCGGGATCTACGCGAGCATAATACTAACTCGGGGTCTCCTAAGTGAAGGCTACTACTCATATGATTACTCAGGGGCATCGCAAGGCCTCTATGTAGAATAGAAAAAAAGGAAAATGGGCTAAATAACGAAAACGAAAGTTTCAGAAAGAAATCGAAAGAATGGTGTGAGGATAAATGAAGGAATGAGCTGCTACTTATAGGCTTAATTTTCTGGATTCGCGTCGTGCATCACAGGGGATTTGCGCTCTTGGTCGGGACATAGTAACATGGCTAAATACTGGATCGACACATGTTCCAAAATGGGTAGGGCTGTGTGGTCTTGTCGGGCGCGTAGCACTCCTGATGCGCACACGTACCATTTTTTAGATTTTCAAAATTGTGTATCTTCTTCATACAAATTCCGTTTTTTGACGTTCTTTATATCCACATGTAGCTCTCTATGAGATATACAACTTTCGTTTAGACTCTGTCACTTAACTTTGACTTTATATTTTTCACACAGACTTAGATTGTTAAAGCCCGTATAAAAAAACATAACTCTCTTATCTGGTGTCCGTTTTTGACAGATTTTTTATCGTTGGACTCCTAACAACAATATCTTAACTCTCATTTAGATCATCTTGGATAAAAGTTGATCGATCTATAATTCAGTTTTGAGCAGGATCTGGTATGTCGTATCTTAGAAAAAAAATCATAACTTCCACTTGCGAAGTCAGATTTGGACGTTCTCTATATGCACGCTCTCGGTTTAACGATTAATATGATTCTCATTTTGATCACTAAGGATAAAAAGTAATTTATCAAAAATCTAATTGTCACGAGACGCAGAGTCGTGTTAGTTTAATCGCGAAACTTCAATGGAGTATAACTTCTTAATATGAAGTCAGATTTGAACGCGACTTATATCTCTGGAATCCTTATGACGTATACTACAACTAGGTTAAGATTAATTGTCCTAAGTAATCTTTTATCTTTGATGTGAAATTTTATTTTCATTTATTTTATCAATAAATACACCTAATATCTTATAGAACACATAAGCACATAAATATATGAATAATCCTTTCTTATTCATTTATATAAAGATTACAATAGTTGACCATAGCGATTACAAACGGACATAATCTAGTAGGAAACGCGGGCGTTACAACTATCTCCCCCTTAGGATGATTCCGTCCCCGGAATCATGCAACAACAAACATATGAGAATAGCGACTGTTCACTCCACTTTCTGTTTCCCAAGTGAGGTTCGGCCCCGTCGAGTGTTTCCATCGCACAAGCACCAAGTCAATGATCTTGTGTAATAATTTCTTCCTCTTACAGTCAACGATTACTTTAGGCTCTTCAACCAGTCTTATGTCTTCATCAATTCTTAACTCTGAAAGTAGGAGCATATCACACCCCCAAACTGAAACGGCGAAAACGTTCGGGGGTGGAGGACGTCATATGTATTATCACAACGATTGCATCATAGTAATCAAGCAAACACAACCATTACATTGAATATATAAGGTATTTACATCTGTTTGATACATAGTTTGTATACACCAAAAGTAGCAAAATATAAAAGACGTGACTCTATACGCCCCGTCTTCTCAAAAGCTGCGGGAGTACTTGTCTAGAGATTTCCTGAGAATACAAGCGGTTTTGTAAAAGAGTATCAACATTAAGCTGGTGAGTTCATAAGCATATTTTTGTAATAGAAACCTGTTAGTGAATCAGTGAAAATGTTTGTATGTTCTCAAGAAAATCCAATATTTTCTTAGTAGTGAAAAGTAGTCTTAAACCCTAAGACCAAAGTGTATGATTGTTACTAAATTCTGCAATTGTATATGAAAATCTCTGGATACCACTAGTAATGTAAAGTAGTGTATTGTATAAAAACCCTGGCTAACACCAGTATGTATAGTAGTTTTATTACTTAAAATAAAACCATGGGTTTGTATCCCTGAAATCCTCCAGTGTAGTGTATGATAGTTATATTAATTAAAATAAAACTATTTGAAGAATTTAAATCCCATAAACAAACTATTTGAAGAATTTAAATCCTGTGTTGCCAGTTGTTGTTTCCTTGGGACAATCCCTGTGTTGCGAGCTGTTGTTGCCTGTGTTGCCCGCTGTTGTTGCGGTAGGAGTGGTAGCAGCATGAACTGCCACTACTTGTTTTTAGGGCTCCTGCAAAGACTGGCCCTTTCGCTTGTTCCAAAACTTCTTCTTCCCACCATTCACCTTTGGTGGTTTGGGAGAGGCTGCCACTTCATCAAGATCAACCCCGTGATCTATCAGAGTTTGCGCCAGGCACTTGGCGTTGTCGACTGTGAGAGGTTTGGCAGCCAAAACATTTCCTTGAGTTGGGGGTGTCAATCCCCAAATGTACCTCTCTATTTCTTGATTTCCGGGGTGACCATCCCCGGACATAGAAGAACCAAATTGCAGAATCTAGCTGTATAGGTGGCAATGTCGGAACCCTTCATCTTCAAATTCCAAAGCTCGTGTTCCAACTTCTGCATCTCGCCCCTTGGGAAGTACTCAACAAGCATGAGTTCCTTTAAACTCTCCCAACCCATGGCATTAGCTACCAGTAGAGTTAGGGATTTGACCCGGCTATTCCACCAAGTCAATGCACTATCGGTGAAGGTGCAGGAAGAAAACTTCACTTTGTTGGCCTTAGAACAAGCATAAATCTCAAAAATTGATTTGATTTTCTCAATCCACCTGGTTAGGGCAATGACTCATCCATTGTCGTTGAAGGACTTGGGCTTTGCGTTCATGAAATATTTATAGGAACACTCCTTCGGGTGTCCCTGACCACCCTCAAGATTTTGGGGATGGGTACCACTTCCCGATACGCTAAAGCCGCCATAATTAATCTGCGACATTGCGGCAGCCACAGCGGCTGTAACTGTTGCCTGGAACATGGCAGGATCAAACTGAGGAGGTGGTGGCTGAGGGTCTATCGGAGGGTTGTTGCTCTTTTTTTTGGGTCTCTTCCTGGGAGGCATCTTTCTATAAAAGATACAATGGTAAAAATGACAATAAGCCTTCCATACTGATCACGAATCGGATAATTTCGAGCAAGATATATCTTAATCCTACAGCGATAATAAAGATCTACAATAAAGGTTTATTAACATAAACAAGGAATTGCAGGTCTTTCATTTGTGAGGATTTGTACTACTTGTTTAGTGTTATAGAACTACAAAATACTCCTATAGTATTTTAACTATGTGCTTCATTTGTATATGACTTGGTGAGTTTTAGACTTGTCGCAACGCTACAGTCACTACCAAACACATGTTGGTCATATTTCGGACAAATACAGTTGATCAGGTTATATTGGCCCCACATATGACTACATAACTATCCAGGTTTAACCGCAACATCCAACTCGCCCTAAATACTTTTATGTAGTTCTTACTATGTTATAGCTTCTTCTACATATGTATACTTGTATACTTTTGCAAAATACTTCAAATTTTAAAGTATACTTTTAGTTTCAGTGCGCTTCGGCCCCTTTAGTGTTTATAGTTGTATACCATGTAAGGTTTGGTATACTTAGTTCACTATAAACAATAGCTCTGATACCAATCTATCACACCCCCAAACTGAAACGGCGGAAATGTTCGGGGTGGAGGACGTCATATGTAGCATCACAACGATTGCATCATAGTAATCAAGCGAACACAACCATTACATTGAATATATATATATATATATATATATATATATATATATATATATATATATATATATATAAAAGGTATTTACATCTGTTTGATACATAGTTTGTATACACCAAAAGTAGCAAAATATAAAAGACGTGACTCTATACGCTCCGTCTTCTCAAAAGCTGCGGGAGTACCTGTCTAGAGATTTCCTGAGAATACAAGTGGTTTTGTAAAAGAGTGTCAGCATTAAGCTGGTGAGTTCATAAGCATATTTTTGTAATAGAAACCTGTTAGTGAATCAGTGAAAATGTTTGTATGTTCTCAAGAAAATCCAATATTTTCTTAGTAGTGAAAAGTAGACTTAAACCCTAAGACCAAAGTGTATGATTGTTACTAAATTCTGTAATTGTATATGAAAATCTCTGGTTACCACCAGTAATGTAAAGTAGTGTATTATATAAAAACCCTGGCTAAGACCAGTATGTATAGTAGTTTTATTACTTAAAATAAAACCATGTGTTTGTATCCCTGAAATCCTCCAGTGTAGTGTATGATATTTATATTAATTAAAATAAAACTATTTGAAGAATTTAAATCCCGTAAACAAATGGTTAGTTTATATTGTTGTGAGTTTGTATAACCATGTTTGATATGACCTAGTGACCTCTACGGCGTTCTTTAGGCGTCAGATGTTATGACATTTGTCACCCCAGGCATGCCTGCCTAACCGTAGCTAGCGGTTCAAATGTGGGATTGTCATTCCCGAATAGATCTATTCACAAATCTCACGCCTCCTTCTAGGAGACTCTGGTTATACCATGATAGGATTTAATCCGCACCATGAAAGGTACAATTGAAGTGATGTCTCACAACCCTATATTAACTAGTTTACATGTGGTTTTGTATTGTTCTCTTTTATTTGGGTCCGTATATATACTTGCAGTGTAACAATAATTATACTTAAATAATTATCTATTGTTGTACTCTTGAAATCCGAAAGTATTAATGTATATCATAAACTAAGTCCGTCGTAGTTTATCTGTTTGATAATGTATAAGCTCTGAATTTGTAAAATTTTGTATTGAATTCCCAAACTATACCTATTATAGTTTGCATGTATGTATTATACTTGGTTCATGCATTGATCTGAAAACTATGCAATTTTGGCCGTAAGTTGAAAACGTCCCTTATGCTCGGCAAGTTACAAAAGGGATAAAATATCTATATATTTTATAAAACATGGAAATCTTTTGGTTGTATCAATTGCATAAGTTTTAAACCTGTTGAAATTCTTTTGTATAAGTTCACAAAAATCATTTGTGTTTGGCTTGTATTCCCCCTGAAAACGTTAAAAATAGTAAAAGCATAGGGCTATGAACTCACTTTTAGTTGTGTGTATGCGTCGGACAACGGGACTGGAAATGAGGACTCTCGAGTTGCAGGCAAAGTTATCAGAATCCTAATAATAGTTCATACATATATGTATTTTATTAGCGAAAACATTTATTATAGTGTTGGAAAAACACTTGTTATTGGTTTAGGAATGATACCGAGACTCGATCGAGGTGGAAAAGTAGGTTTGCGGCCAAGATTCACGGTGTGAAGGAGTTTTCGGTCGTGAAGGGTTTACGACCGTGAACTGTTCTCGACCGTAAATTGTTCTCGGCCATCCCTTGAAGGGTTTACGGCCTTGAACGGTTTACGGCCTTTGAAGATTTGAAGGTTGTACGGCCGTAAACTCAAGAACAATGATGTCGGATTCGATGAAAAACGTCTTTTAGATGCTCCAAAACAACCTCCAAATGTGATTCTTGATGATTTCCGGAAGAAAAGAGGGTGTTTTGGTGTTTACGGTTGAGAGGTTAAAGAGAGAACGGGAGAGTTTTTGGCCAGAAAAGTTCAAATGAAGGTGGGAGTCCCATATTTATAAGTTGGGTGTATGGTCGGTGGTGGGGTCCACCAACCGAGAATGGGTTTACAGTCGTAATCCGGTTTATGACTGTGATCGGGTTCACGGCCGTAAACACCAGTCAGGCCGGATTTTCGCTGATTTTCGAAGGAAACTCGGGTTTTCGCGTGATTTTGGTTCCGAATCATAAAAGAAAATTCAATTATATAATTTAATGATTTTCCAAATCATAAAAGTTTGACGGAACTAAAAAAAATTCAAATTTTATTAACGGAAATCTGTTAATGGTAACGGAAAAAGGTTCGCGTTGTCATAGAGCATATCGACTTCTTCTCCCGAGTACTTCCTCAAATAACAAACGTGAAAGGTATTATGGATACCTTGTTGTTCTTCGGGAAATTCAAGCTTGTAGGCTTGATTCCCTAACCTTTTAAGTACTTTGAATGGTCCTATAAAATGATGAATCAAATTCCCATGCTTTTCGAATCTAATAAGTCGCATTCATGGCGAGACTTTAAGTAACACTTGATCACCCACATCAAATATTATCGATCATCGTTTCTTATCTGTGTAGCTCTTCTAACAACTTTGAGCATCTAACATCCTTTCTCTGATGACTCTTAGCTTCTTATAGGTCTTGTGTACTAACTCAAGACCCACAAAGTGTTTCTCTCCCGCTTCCAACCAACACGATGGTATACGACACTTCCTTTCGTATAGTGCTTCGTAAGGAGGCATCTTGATGCTTGAGTGATAAATATTGTTGTAGAAAAATTCGGTCAGTGATAGGTGGTCATCCCATCTACCAGGAAACTCTAAGGCAAATGACTGCAACATATCCTCCAAAGTTTGGATAGGTCTCTCACTCTGTCATTCTGTTTGTGGATGATAGGCAGTACTAAAGCATAACTTCGTGCCTAATTTTTACTGCAAACTCTTCCAGAATCAGGAAGTGAATCGACTGTCCCTATCTGACATGATAGATAAGGGTACCCCACGTATCCAGATGATTTCCTCTACATAGGTCTCAACCAACTTCTCCATAGAACAATTCTCTCGTGCGGCAATGAAATGTGCACTTTTCGTAATATGGTCTACTACAACCCAGATCATGTCGTGGCCTCTCTTTGTCTTTGGCAACTTTGTTATAAAATCCATGGTAACATCATCCCACTTACCTATGGGTGTCGGTAAGGGTTCTAAATCTCTGTATGGCTTTCGATGTTGTGCCTTTACTCTTGCACATGTTACACACTATGCTACGTAAGTTGCCCCGTTGGCCTTCATTGTCGGCCACTAGTTATAGGTTTTAAGTCCATGTACATTTTGATGCTGCTTGGGTGTAGAGAATACATGGTCTTATGAGATTCTTCCATAAGAAGATCTCCTATTCCACTTAACTTTGGCACGCAAATGCGAATCTTAAACGTCTTCAACCCTTGCTGATTTTCTTCAAACACAAATGCCTTGCTTAGACGTTCTTCCTTCTTATCACCTTCTGCCAGAGTCCTTGTCTAAGCTTCCTTGATCTTTTCTAAAATCATTAAGATCACTTCAATCTTCAACGATCTAACTCATTTCCCTTTCGAAATCACATTTCTACTTAAGGCAGTGGCTACGATATTAGCTTTACGTAGGTGGTAAAGTATCTCACAATCGTAGTCCTTGAGTAGCTCCATCCATTGCCTTTGTCTCATGTCGAATTCTTTTTGAGCGAAGATATATTAATTGAAGGATTTTATGATCCGTATAGATTTTGCATTTAGTTATATAAAGATATTGTCTCTAAATCTTTAGGGCAAAAACCACTACCGCAAGCTCTAGATCATGAGTCGGATAATTCTGCTTGTGAGGCTTTAATTGTATTGATTTGTAGCTACTACTTTGCCCTTTTGGGTAAGGACACATCCCAATCCATTCTTAGAAGCGTCATTGAAAATCGCAAAGTCATCAGTCCCTTCCGGTAGGAGAATTGGTGCTTCACACAACCTCTTATTAAATTCATCAAGAGCTCTTTCTTGCTTCTCGCTCCATGTATAGGCAACTCCCTTTTTGGTCAGGGATGTTAATGGAGCTGCGATAGAAGAAAAGTTCTAGATGAATCTTCGATAGTAACCCTCTAATCCTAGAAAACTAAAAATTTCAGTGGGACAATCTCCCATTTCATCACAACTTCTATCTTTTTTGGGTCAACCATAATGCCTTCCTGGTTAATTATATGACCCAAGAATTGTATCTCTCATATCCAAAAGTCACACTTGGAGAACTTTGCATAAAGCTTCTCCCTCTTAAGGACTTCTATTACTTCTCGGAGATGCTTACCCTGATCTTGATCGTTCTTGGAGTAAATCAAGATGTCATCAATGAACACTATTATTGATTTGTTGAGAAAAGGTTTACAAACTCGATGCATCAGATCCATGAATGTTGTTAGAACATTTTTTAGTACGAATGACATAACAAGGAATTCATAGTGCCCATACCTTGCTCTAAAGGCTGTCTTCTCAATGTCTTGCTCCTTAATCTTCAACTGGTGATAGCTTGGCCTAAGATCAATCTTAGAGAAGACGGTTGTTCCCTGCAATTGATCGAACAAGTCGTATATCCTAGGTAAAGGATACCTATTTTTGATCGTAGTTTTGTTTAGCTCCCTATAGTTAATACACATTCTCATAGTATCGTCCTTCTCCTTTACGAACAGTACTAGAGCTCCCAGGGTGATGAACTAGGTCTTATAAAACCTTTTTCCAAGAACTCCAGGAGTTGTGTCATTAACTCCTTCATCTCTATAGGCGCTAAACGATACTGTGATTTCACAATTGGCGTTGTGTCTGGAAATAAGTCGATTCTGAATTCTACCCGCCTCTTTGGTGGTAACCCTCGTAATTCATCTGGAAATACCTCAGGGAAATCTCGCACCATAAGTATATCATTCATTGCCTTCTTCTCCTTTTCACATCTATCACGTATGCTAAGAATGTCATTTATCCCTTGGATAGGCATCGACTGGCCTTCATAATTGTAATGATTCCAAATCTCACTCTACTCTTATCACTGTAAACCATAAATGGCTCTCTCCCAGAGGGATTAATATGCACCATGTTCCTTCCACATAAGATGTCTACGAGGTTTTCTCCCAACCAATCCATGCCAAGAATTACGTTGAACTCACTCAACTCACAAGGAAAAAGCTCTCAATGAAATTTGTTTTTGTTCAAGTCAATAGTTATTGCCTCTAACCTATTGCTAACAGATACATTCCTACCACCATCTACGTCTACTAAGATAGGGGTACTTAGCCTAAGTGGTGATAACTTAAGTTTCCTACCAAATTCACGCGATATAAATGAATGATCTTCTCCAGAATCAAATAATATCTTTTCAGGAATTTGATTAACTAAGAATGTACCTGAAGCAACATTGATCTCTTCTTTTGCTTCATTGAGGGTCATCTGATAGCTTCGACCCTTGGGCTTTGGTGGCATGATCTTTGGGGTTGGTTTCTCAGCCTTTAGGAATTATGCCTTCATATGCCCCTCCTATCCATAATTTAAGCAAACTTTCCCTTTGACTGGGAAATTTGTAGAAATATGCCCCGACTTCTTGCACTTGAAGCATATGGTGTAATGGCCAAAATGCTTCTTCTAGCACTAGTCGCACCATTTCCCTTCTTATTTGCTCCCAAACTTGTTGCTTGACTTCAAGAACTTGTTGTTGTTGTTGTTGTTGCTTCCCTCAGCCTTCCTCTTTTCACCGACCTCAGTCCTGTCAATAACTCTCTATTTCATCATACCCTCAACAGGCTTTGCAGCCTAAACGACCGCCTCATAAGTAGCTGCTCGCTTCACCAACACAATGTACTCTCATGTCAATCCCTTTGCATACCGATCAATCTTGGTTAGTTCGTCTGGAACAATTCGCAGGGCGAACTCCATTTTGTTAGTGAAAGCATTGGTGTACTCATCCACTGACATGCTTCCCTTTGACAAAGCCAAGAATTGATTCTCAAATTCTAGCATCTTCTCAGTTGAACATAACTTCCTCTTGAAATGGGCCATGAATTCATCCCATGTCAGCTGCAGTGACTTGTTGGGGTTCATAATCTTCCCTGACGTGTTCCACCAATGAAGCGTTATGCCCTTGAATTGGCTCACAACATAGGTGGTTTGCAGCTTCCCCGTGCAACCAAGAGTGATAAACTCCATCTCCATATCCGAGATCCAGTTCATTACTCCTACGTGATCTTCCTTCCCGTTAAATGATGACTGATTTCAATTCGTGAAGTCCTTATATTTGCAATAGCCACTTGGTTCATCATTTCATTGGATCTCCAGTTTCTCTGGTCCTTGATGACTTTTCCGAGTCATCATTTTCTTCCTGTAACGTCTCTGAACGATAAGGAATTGGTCCGTTGTTGACTTTTTCAAAAACCACTGACTCATTGATTACAAGCGCACCTCCTCTAGCATTAGCTAGTTATTGAGCTAAGAGTTCCTTAAGCTCGCGTCACTGTTGATCGAGCATTTCTTGCATCATTTTTCGAGCTTCATTCATCGAGATTTGGATGATAGCTACTCCAACGATCTGAGGTGTTGGACCTCCTTCATTATTGACAACTCTTCCGCTCCTAGTGATCGTCATGATGTTTTATTGTCGTAGAGGCGAGAAGTGTTTAGGAGATCCCCCATTTTTCAGAACCAATTAAAACATTTTTTAGTACGCTTTATAAAATTGAGATGCGGAAATTCCTAATTAAACAAAATATTTTTAGATAACAGAACTTATTTCGTTTTATTAAAAACCTCGAGGGTGTCATCGTTCATATTCAAACATAAGTTACATCGTAAATATTAAAAGGTCCTGAAACTACTTATTACAGGAACATCTCTTTATTCCACTCGACATCATAACTAGACTATTGCAGCCTTGGTTTCACTACCTGTTACGTAGGGTTTTCAAGCTCATAACAATTTAATGATATTAAATAATATCGTTCCTGCAAACAGCGATGTTAAAATTATATATACGAAATCTTGATCTAAGACCAACTACCCAGCCCAACCAATCCTCACAGATCCTAAATGCAACGATTATCAAGAGGAATCACCCAACCTGATGAATCGTTTGAGCAACTATTTAACTACACATCTAGGGGTGTCCTTGGCCAGTGTAAGTCATATAAGGCAACCAATGTTCACATATTTGATAAATATGGTATCACATTTTATCTATGTCCATGGATTATATGTTTATGCTAGCAACGCAATTCACTAGACTGCCTAGAATTGTAAAGTGTTGTCATCTACTCTGGTCGATGACCCAAACATACTTGCAAGTTGTCTGATCTGGACCCACCATTTCTGGTCATCCAAGAAAAAAGAGAAACACTCCGCTCTAATCTCACACACCCTACCCCAGCCATGAGAAATAATCAATATCTAACTTAATTTCAACTAAGTGTCCTTCAAAAGTCTTATTCTTAAACCTAACGCAAGACTTATAACTAAGGTAATTGATTTCCAATACAATTTCTAATGCAATAGTATTATCCTAATTATATAAATAACATATAACACAAATAATACAGGAAAGCATTTATTGTCTCATATAAATAATATTTTTATTTTGGATTATGATCTTGATAGAAACTACACACTCAATTGACAAAAGTGTCTGGTGATTGGTAAATCGGGAAGAGCTTCGCCTTATACCTTTTCCAAAAGAACTAGATCTATATTACTCTAAGTCATAGTCTATTATCCTAAGGATTTAGATTCCTCAATAATCCCAAAGTCTAAGTCAAGATATAAACAAGGAATAACCAGGTAGGATCTTATCAGAAGTAGGGTCCGTTTGGTATACATAGTATACTATTTGTAAATATCACTTTAAACACCTCACTAAATCTAGCCTAGGCATTACTCCCTAAAGTAGATCAAGCAGCATAACGACTTGGAATCATTGATAATTCTTACTTATAAGTTCTTAGTATCAACTTATAACTTATAATTATAAATTACACGGAAGCAAAGTAAGTGTAGCTCACTTACAGAGTACTATAGACAAGAATCAGGATCTTTGCGGGTAGAATACTGATTTGGGATCTCCTACTCGAAGGCTACTACTCAGATGAGTACTCATGGGAATCGTAGGGCTTCGACATAGAATATAAACAAGGGAAAATGGGCTAAATAACGAAAGTTTCAGAGAGAAATCGATAGAACGGTGTGAGGAGGAATGAAGGAATGAGCAACTATTTATAGGCTGAATTCTTGCACGCCGCGCTCTTGGTTCAGACATAGTGACATGGATAAACACTGGCCTGACACAAATCGCAAAGTAGGTGGGGTTGCGTGGTCTTTTCGGGCGCGCAGCGCTCCGGACGCACACGCATACCATTTTTCAAATTTTCAAAATTTTGTATCTTCTTCATACGAACTCAGTTTTTGATGTTCTTTATATCCACATGTAGCTCGCAATGAGATCTACAACTTTCGTTTAGACTCTGTTGCCTAATTTTGACTTTATATTTTTCACACATACTTAGACTATTAAAGCCCGTATAAACAACATAACTCTGTCATCCGATGTCTGGTTCGAGGTTTGGCATTGGCTGTTTTGTTTGTTGGGTTGTAGCACCTATTTCACGACTATATGAGCTGTGATATATCCGATTTGTGAGAGTGAGGTGAGGTCACTTGCTATACTATGTAGGATGCTAGATTATCTTTGTGACTCTTGCATATATGTTGGGCGGGGCCGTGATGTGAGTGGGGCACGATATGAGGGCGTAACCTGTTATGAGGGCATAACCCGTGTAAGGGCGGGGCCTATTACTATCATATAAAAACACACACATACATATTGCCACAATGAATTTTTTATTTTTCATTTATAAAAACCAATTCAATAAAACTTGATTTCGTTTATAAATATAAGATGGTGTTTCATCTCTGTATTCAATTTTATTACTTTAAGTTTTTTCAGTTATAGCATTGTACTTTTCAGAATTCCTTTATTACTATATTGTACTATGGAAAATGTAATCAGTTATAGGAATGTAGATTCCTTTTTTTGTCAATAAATTGATGTAATGAGTAATTTTCCTAAGTATAATGTTATAACAGGAAAGGGATGTCTTAATTACATTTTACAATAATGATTGATGAATATTGTGTGCTTATAAGACTTTAATGAATATGATGATGACATTTTCACTTCCAATTTTCTATATTTTAATGGGTATGATGATGATCTCTTACCTAAAAGTGAATCAATTTTGTTATATTTAAACTTCTATAGGTTATGAAGGTGATGAATACTTCCTTGGCTAAAGAAAGACGAGAAAACAACATCAAAAGAGTTTCATGGGCTAAAAGGTGACTCATGCACATTATTTCATTAGAGGTAGTTGATCATGAAAATGAACTTAAAGCAAGAGATAGGATCATACTTTTTTTATTCGTATCTTTTACCATCCTACTTTGGCTTATTTCTATTACAATATTATACTATTAAAGTTTTTGTTAAGTCCAACAACAACCACCAAAAAACTCTGGACATTCCCCTAAGCTTCAAGTCTAGATGCCTTAACAATTAAGAAACGAAGACAAAGCTAACTGTGATTGCTTTAGTTTTGCCTAACACACACACACACAAACTTTAACATGCACACTCCAATTACGCTGATTTGATAAAAGAAATCATCGCCAATTTTAAAGACCTTGCTTTGAATTTTGACTATTGGTGTGAATCAGGTTTTAACAACCAATAGCCACCACCGATCCTAACGCCACCCAACCATTTCACCACAAACATAATGACGACAAAGAAGCCAGAAACTCCACTCATGGTGATTCATGAAGAACCAAGAGATCCACTGAAGGAGAACATGAGAACTTCAATCGAAGATCTCATTTACCAACACCAAAGCAACAAAAACAAATTGGCCAATTTATACAGTACAACGCATAAGGAGACAAACAATATTTACTTTGAAATGCTTTCAATGTACTTGATACATTTTGCATAAATTCCAATATTATGAATCTTTACTTTGAAGTACAACTTATCTTACCATATAAAGGCAACCCAACAACAAAATCCACTTAAAAAAATTAAGCCTCCTTACCCATGCCAAGCATGAGCCACTTCCCTAGTTGTATAATAAAGAGCAACTTAGTTATAAATAATAAATTTTGCTGTTTTCAAACTTTGGCCACAAAGCTTTTTTATTTCATACTTTGGCCACCAATGATCTTGACAATAGAAATGGTTTCATACTTTGGCCTGAAAACTTTCTTATTTTAGACTTTGGCTAGAAAACTTTATTATGTCGATAGATCTGGTCACTAAAATTTTGAATGTTGGTAATTTTCACCCCTTAATTTGTATAATTACACTTTTCATCCACTTACTTTGTAGAATGACACTTTTCACCCATTTACGTTATAAATTATCACTCTTACTCCCCTTAGATTTGAGCAACGACAATTTCCACCCCTCATGTTTTGTATATTGCCATGTTTGGCAGGTTTAATCCATGTGTAGAAAATACATTATAAAAACTTTTCCTGTAATTTACAAAACGGTCCCTATGTAATTTGTTTATACCGAAACAATCCATTGTTCAAAAAAATTATACAAATGGTCCTTACCTAATTAAAAATTTACAGATTACCCTCCCCTAGTGCCCGCGCGATGGGTGAAGAAATATGCGTTCCCGTGAAATAGGAAGGAGGTAATTTCTAGTTTTTATAAAATAAAAAAAATTATTAATAAAGTTTGTGAGCATAACCTACTCAATAGAGAAGCATAACATGTGGTAGTATTGGTATAATTAAAATTGATTGTGACATACGAATATCTATTTATTTCACCTCTTTACATTTAACATATATTGTATAACGATCGAGATTGTCATGTCTTACTTTTATGATGAGAAGCCGGAACATAAACATAAGTAGCAAGAGCCAAAGAAAAATAAATGTTTTAGAACAAACATTAATAGTGGACAAAGTGACTTTACTGATAGTATCAGTAATACTAAAAGAGCTAACTTGTAAATAGATGTAATTTGGTGATAAAATTAATGTGTATTTTATCGTTATACGTGACTTTTCATTTGTAATTTTCATTGTTTGATTAATTAAATTGGTTTATGTGATTTGGATGAATTAATATAAATTAAAGTTAATTATTTACTTATGTAACAAAAAAATTTATTTTCATTTAAACTTGTTTTTCATGAGCACAACAATCATATTAAGTCTGTCAATGTAAACACAAGTTACCATAATACAAATTTAACTTTAGGTCTCTTTCTCATTCGAGATCGTAGTCTTATTAGTTATTACTAAACGTTGATCTAACTATAAAAGATATTTAAAACACCACTAAAAAGATTTAATAATGATCATTTAGTATGGACACTCTAAACTAAATTAGTGACAAGTTTGTACCGCATTAGCTTCAATTTCGGATGGATCGATGTTAAGTAAAGGAAAATCTTCAAAAAGATCATAATATTTTACTTTAATTATGAAAAAGTGCAAAACTAAATTTTGTTTATAGAAAAACACAAAATACTAGCTAAAACTTAAAAAAAAATCGCCGGTTTTGTAGATCTAGCCGATGTCCTATCCTTTTTCGTTAGTTTGGACAAAATATTGAGACTTTTTTTAAAAATTACCTAATAACCAAAATATTGATATTTCTCATAAAAGTACCATGAAATTAATGAATATTATTATTAATAAATCATTTATAAATATAACAAATATTTTTTTATTATAAATAAATGAAATGCATTTGTTGCTAATTTTTAGGAATATAATGGTGGACTAAGGCTATATCTGGCGTACTTGCTGAAAAGCTAGTTGTTAGCTGAAAAGTTAACTGATAGTTGAAAAGGTAGTTGTTAAATCAAAAGCTAGTTAATAACTGAAAAGCTAGCTGATAAAAAATAACGTTTGGTAAAACTAGCTGAAAAGATAGCTAAAAAATGTGAAATGACATAAGAGGCCATTTAAAATAATGTGTTTTTATAATAAATTAAGGGGTGTATTTGAATTTTTTTTTTTTAAAAGCTTCTAAAAAGTTAATCTAAGTAGCTTTTGAAAAAGTTAGCTTATAAGCTAGCTTTTGAAAAAGTTAGCTTATAAGCTACTTTTTGGCTTGCCAAACACGACAACTTAAAAAAGCTCGAAAAATAAACTAGCTTTTCAGCTAGTTGTGACGCACAAAACACAGCCTAAGTACCATTTTATTGTTTGCTGGCCACTTCAAACTCTCTATGTTCCTTTGCATCATTGTGAGTGTCATGGTGAGACGTACTATGCTATAAGGTGTGATGCTATAGAATCACATGATATTAGAAACTATCATTACAAAATGATTCTTGAACCTATAAATCTTTCATTATGTTCTTTAACCTAACTATCACCTAACCTCTATACATTACCTGATAACAACCATCGAATTACACAAATCTATCAATAGTGAAAAGTGAATTTTGAATGACATTTCGAAATAGATAATCACCTTTAACCAGGTTCCATATAAATTGTCATTCATGATTTACTTTACAAATTCGATACATATATATTAGTCGATGGTTGTTACCATGTTAGGTGTGTATGTTGGGTGGTATTTAGGTTAAAGAATATAAGAGGAACACCAACATTAGAGCAACAATTACACAGTACATGTCACCATGACACCTACAAAGATTCATAGGAGGAATGTAGAGAGTTCGAAGTGGTCATCAAACAATAGATAAGTACTTAGTTTACCTCTCTATTCATAGAAATTAGCAACAAATGTATTTTCTTTGTTTATAATAAAAATAATTGGTATATTTAAAAATGATTTGTTAATAAAAATATCAATTAATTCCATGGTAATTTTTAGAAAAGTCATATTATTTTGGTTATTGGGTAATTTTCACAAAAGTCTCAATATTTTGACAAAGCTAATGAAAAAGGAAAATACCGGTTAAATCTGCGAAACTAACCTTAAAAGGGTTTTTGTTTTAAACTTTTTTTATACTTTCATATAATTTTCATACAATTGTTTTTAAGCCAATTATTTTCTAAATGTTTTAAACTTTTCTTACAATTTTTTTTTTTCATTTTTTTGCAATTTTTTTATAACTTTAATATAACTCTTTCTAAACTTTCTTTTATAACATTTTTAAAACACTTCATAGATTTTATATAACATTTTAATATTTTTTATTAACATTTTAAAATATTTTTGTTAAATACAAGTTTAGACCATTGTATTAAAAAAAAAAAGTCTTATAAGCTTCTAATAAAAAGTATATAAAAGTTGTAATACTTTTAAAAAATTTACATTATAATTTTGTTAATTTTTTTTATTTGCTACGTAATATTTTCTTTTTAGTTTTTTAAAAGACCTTACATACTTATTATTACATATTTAACTTATTTAATTATATTGTTAGAGACTATTTACTTTAAAAATATTGCATATGTTTAAAAACAAAAGAAAAAAAATATAAGATGTTATATAAAATATTTCACAAAAGTAAAAATATATTTACTAATTTAAAAGAAAATTTTAAAATTGATCAATTATTAATTAATATTTATGAAAGTAAATTTTTTTAATAAATTAGTAGAAAATTGATTTGTCAAATCAAAAAACTATAAATGAGATCAATAACCAATCACTATGGATGTTTTGAAAATAAAACTTGGAATCACCTTTTCATTTTGTTAACATTTATATAATTTTTATTTTTTGTATACATTTAACAATTTAACTTGTTAAATGGTAAAATATGTAAAAGAAAAATTGATTAAATATAGAAAAAATATTATTACCCTGGTAAATCATTTTCCTAATGTAATATTATGGGGAAAATGTCATTGTAACACAACAAAGTTTTTGTTTTTGTCGGAATGGTCGTCAAGGTTTTTTTTTTGGCGAAATAGGTCGCTAAAGTTGTAAAATCGGTGTCAATTAAACCATTATCAAACAAATGAAGCGATCCGTCAGTTTCTAGCTGACATGGAATTTAATTAAATAAATGTATAAATTTAAAGCTACCCATCACCATGGATCTTGGGAAGAAACAATAGACACCACCGCTACCTTCCTTATTATCCCCTCTGGTGCCCAATGGTATATGACCCCACATCCATCATCCCTGAAAACCCCTCATCGTCGTCCCCTTTTCTTCGTTGTAGCTTCACCCACCGGTGACAAAAGAAACCTTTTAGGATGATTTCCCTCTGCCGACTCACTCACCTGAATTGAAACCTCCTCCGACAATAAAAATGAAACTTATATCCCGAACGCCATCTTTAAGCCGACCATTCCCTTTTCTGTATTCAACAACAACCCCCACGACTACCTTGAGTCCACAACGATCTTGTTTTCTTTCAGAAATCACGTCAGACTAGACCTGTAAACCGAGAGGACGACGATGAAAAGGAGATTCTGGGTGGTCGTTGGAACCTTTATGAAGCTGCAATTGGAATTCCAATATTAGTGTTTAGAATTAACATATTTAATTTCGTTTCCAAATATAGAAGAGTTCAGCAACAAAAACCCAACTTCAAAGTGAAGAAATCTAGGTTTCATCAATGGAATCCTAAACTCAAAATTGATGCAAGAGGTGAAAAAGTATGTTGGATTAAAAGGCCATACCAGGAATCATCAAGAACAATTCTCAAAATCTTCATTGTACGTTTGGAACCTTTATAAGCTCCTCCAAACTACAACTAAGTTTATTCTCCACCGTCTCTGTTTTCCTCCACTCTTTTGATTATAATTCTTCAACAACCCACATGGAATCCATTTGTTCCTCCCATCGTCGCCTCCGCCTTCGCCTCCACCACCGCCATCAGATCTACATAAAAATTCAACAAATATCTCATTTGTATCACGCAGATCAAACCTAAACCTCGATGTGGATTTCGTTGGGCCTCTATAAGTAAGAGATGATTCATCAAATTGGCTTGATTTCAAACCTTCCTCCTCGTATGAATAACAATGTTTTTGACCGAATAAGTAAGAGAGAATGTAGATTCAGCAACTTTATCATCGAGTAAAAAAAATGGCTACAAAGTTTTTGTATTTGGTGGGTGAGGACATAATATGATTTGGATTTTATGTTTATTCTTTTAGTGAAATAAAGACCGAAACCGGTAATTACAAGGGACATTTTTTCAGATAAATTCGGACTTCATTCCGTTTTTTCACAAAAAAATATAAAAAATAGTTGGATGATTTAAAAGGTGTGACATATCGTAAAAACCGGTTTGAACCGGCCGGTCGAACCGGTTGGACCGAGAACTGGGAGAAGGAGCGGTTCAACTATAACCGGTTTTACATTGATTTCTGAATCGGATTGAACCAACCGGTTTTTAGAAAAAACCGGTTGAACCGGTCAAAATAAACCGGTTGAACCGGTTAAATCGAATAAAAACACATGAAAAATAATTATTTACATAATAAACTTTGGTGATTTTTTTCAAATCTATTTAGTTTTTTTTTTAAATAAAAACATATGGTAAATGTTATAAATTCATTTGATGTGTTTGCATTCATCAAAAATTATATTTCGTTTCGATATTATACTTTATTTTTCATTTTGACGTATACGGATTGATGTAAAACACTAAAACTTATGGTTATGTGTTATTTTAATATATTTGGATTCATCTACAATTTATTTTTATGTGTATTTTTAATGTTTGAACTTGTAAACATCAAATTCATAATTTCTATATGTATTTATACGTAGGAAAATAAAATAAAAAAACATGAAAAATATAGAAACCAGCTCACCCGACAGTCGAACCAGTTAAACCGGTTGAACCAAAAACCAACCACCATACCGGTTCGACTAAAAAATCGGTTTTTAAAACATTGTGTATCATCGTGATCATGGAAAATAACACCTTTCTTATTCTCCCCCTTCAAATTAATAAACAAAAAAACACCCTGTAATCTTGCTTTCGCCACCATTATATCATCGTACATCCATTCAATTTCCAGTTTTCATCAACACCATGACTTCTATGTTACAGAGGGAGAGATCTCTCCCTGTTTCTCAATCTTACAACACCTCTTCAAACGATCCATCTTCGGTGGTTGCCGGCATCCGCCGGAGACTCTCCTCCATGTCCTTACGGATCCAGCCCTCTTCCATCTCCGGCACCACCTCAGCTGCAACCGCATGGGCGATGCGCCGCTCCAAATCCGTTTCATCAATGGGGGAATCCACGTCTACCTCAGTCAGAAACTGGTGGGATCGGGGATGGGGATGGATCCTCTCGAGGAAACCCATATTCGCACAGGATCTGGAGTTTAATCAAGAGGAAACCTCCGTTCTCAGATCCCATGATAAAGGAAGCTGGAGACACGTCTTCTTCAAGGTTAAATCCGAGATCCGGAGACTCGTCAGATCTGATAATGTCGGCCTCCCTCAGACAGTTCGCTACAACTCCCATAGTTACGCTCACAATTTCGACGATGGCAGCAGTAAATTCCGAAGCTGATCAAGTTGGTCTCTGATCTGAGCTATACCCAAATTCAAAGATCATACAGTTACTCCGATTATGTTGTATCATATTAATATTTTTTTTTGTTTAGATCATTTACAAGGTAAGATAAGTAAATGAATGATGATGTCGGCGATGGTGGATCCAACTCCGGTGGAAGGGAATGAAATATGAATGATTATGTCAGTTCCGGTGGTGTACTGTTTTCCGATATGGCTGGATGTCGTTGGAATAGAAGACGCAAAGTAAAGTGGGCAAGGTCGTAATTTAATTTTGTAAAATTTGTTCATTGTAATTTTCAATTATTCTTAATTTGTTATATATCAAACTATTTATTGTGTTGTTTCCTTTTTTTTAGCTTAATTATTGAAATATATAATAATTGAGTTGCTAGACTTTTAGAAAAACTACAACTATTTGTTTATGCATATTAAAGTTTTTTTTTTTTTTTCTTTCTCCAAGTATTTTATAGATAAATGCTATTTCGCCGACTAAAAGAAAGTGTTAACATAAAAATAAGAGAAATAAAATATCCGTCTATTTTTTATTCCTACAAATTCTCCTACCCAATTAAATAGTGACATATATAACATTTAATACTGATTTAATGATATTTTAAAATATTAATATGACATATGTTATTATTTAAATTGATAGAAGGATTTATAGAAACAAAAGTAAAAGAATATTTAATTTCTCTAAAAATAATGTTGTATGGTATAGAATATATCAAGGTTTTAAAAAGCTCGTCATGGCTCCGCCATGGTGCGCCACGACTCCAAGGCTTGCAGCTGCCGCCAAGCTTTGCCAAAACGCCGCCTTAACTCATATATGTGTATAAAAATGAATAATAGTTGAAAATACATATAAAAATATTAATTATAAAAAAATTGCCGCCTTAAGTTACGCCTTACAAACGCCATGACTCGCCAAGGCTCAGAAAAGCTTGAGGTTTGACATTGCCGCCAAGTCACGCCTTATGTTATTTAGAACCTTGGAATATATAGTATTAAACTAATGCATTTGATCAGGCTGCCAAATGGATTAACAAGAAATTGCCTTTTAAGATAGAAGATTATTGTAGATAATAACTATTTTATTAAGATACTAATGCAATTACATACAATCATAAAAAGAAAGATTATTAATCGAATAAAATGATGAAACATTATGTATAACATCTTTCGGCTGGAATTCAATATATAGATTAAAAAATCACTCAAGAAACATTATCCTCGTGTATATGTGTGTGAAGTTTAGATAATGATTAGTTAGAATGTTCACTTTTAGGGGATCCACTTTCCATACTTTTGTGAACCAAGCTCCCCCTTATGTTGCATGTAATGTTCATCAACATCCAAATGGATACCAGGATCATTGGTAGAGTAACTACCACCAAGCTCCCCCTTATGTTGCATGTAATGTTCATCAACATCCAAATGGATACCAGGATCATTGGTAGAGTAACTACCACCAACCATGATAGAATTGTTGACACCTTGGAAGTTGCCATTAAGGTAGGTTGTCAATGGGGTAAAAGACTCATCATTATGTTGTGTTGTACCTAATTTATGATTCTCCATACTCATCAAGTCAAGCTCTCCTCTCATAGTAGCTCCCTCGTTGCTTCCAGCCATCGTTATGATCCCAAAACCACCATTGGCATCCTCCTCCTCTTTGTCATGATCATGGATGTTGCTTGCACCTTCTCTCTCATTGGGTTTCTTATGGAGATGAGCAAGGCGACGTGTGAGTGCATTCATCATGTCTCGAATCTCACGATCGAGTTGTTGCTTTTGTTGTTTTTCTCCTGACTCGGGAGCTCCCATGAATGATTTCTAATTAACTAGGTTGAGTGTTTAAGAAAATAAAAAACATAGATGATGTTATCTTGAATGTATGTTGCTATTTAAATAGAGGTTACACACAAACAAAACTCGAATTGGAGTTATGCAAAGGTGGGAAATTCTTTTCTTTAGTATGAATTCAAGCATAATGTTGTCTAAATTAACCTTTAGTTCCTTGAAAAAAAAGAAGGAAGGGATTGCTTGAGCTAAGGTTCAATGTCTTGTTCTACCCACATAGTAATTGCATTTCTTCTAGCATCTTTTATTGTGGCTATAAATTTTTCTAGCATACATGTCAACTTTAAATAATAAATAAGTTCGGGAATTGACAATGAATTTTGTTTATATAGAAGATTGTTCTCTAAAACGAAAACATACCTAAATATGCATATTGCAGTATTGGTGAGATTATCATGACAACACATGTATGTTTAGTATATTCCCCCTAAAGTTATGACGTTGTATACTTATTTTTATTATAATGATATGCTAACACTTTTCCACTCACAACTCACGAATAATAAAACGACAAATTACTTTTTTGTTTTTTTACTTTTTTTTTTTGTAATAACATGACGATAATTAAAATGTAACAACAATAACCAAAACCATACATATTATAAAAGAAACAAAAGGTATTCGTCTAAGTTTTATTGCATTAAATTATTGAAATAAGAAATGTGTGCATGTGTATATCGATGATTTAGTGTGGGGTGTCACCGACAAAACCATTGCTAACGCCAGCTGGCCGAGCTTTCTACATGCTGCTTTCTCTTCCACAAGAATACAATGTTTTTTCCCAAATATATTTAATTGGGATGGAGGGTATCGAGCGCGGCTTCCGGAAGTAAGTGGCGGTGTCGTCGGTATCAACGAGTCATCAATTATGTCGGTGATTAGGTATCGTTAGGGATCGAAATGGGATGAGATGGGGCGGTGTTGACAATCCATGTTCCCATCCCCGAGTGTCTAATCTCGTCCTTATTCCCATCATCATCCCCAATGGATGCGGGGAATTGAGTCCCCTTCCCTTTATATTTTGGGCTTTTCCCCGACCCATCCCCGACATGTCCCCGATTGAGGAATTTGGTATATAAACTATGTCTCTGATAGTCTAATACAAATTAATTATGGTAAATAGTATAAAAAACACTCCGTTTATACCAATATTTTAATTTGACACCGTGTTTTTTTTGTCTCAAATTTGATATTGTGTTTTTCAGTTTGTTACAATTGTAACCACTTGACCGGTCAACCATGTTACATGCTGACGTGACATGATAACGTGTCAGTTTTGATGACGTGGCATGATGACATGATATGTTGATGTGTCAAAATTGATTTTTTTTTTTCTACAAAAAATACTAAGTTTTCACGTTTTTTTTTTTCGATTTTAACACTATGTTTAATTTTTTCTTTCAATTTTGTCACTATATTTTTTTTATGCCAAATTGAACATCATTTATCAAATTTTGTTCAATTTTGAACATATTCCATTTGAAACCGTATAAATATATTTTTTTATTACATTTTAAACCGTATAAATACGTTTTTTTTTCAATTAAAAACCAAAGTTTTTTTATAAATACGAGGGTTTTTTTTTTTTTTTTTTTTTTTTTTTTTTTTTTTTTTTTAACATTCAAACCATAATTTTATGTATAAATATATATTAGTTATATAAAAACCATATTTTATGTTAAATATGCAACTTTAAAATGAGTTTAGAGGTTTGGAGACGTGTACTTAGAAACTTATGGTTAGTTTGATTATCATGATATAACTAATGCATATATACATTATCTTTTGAATGTAAAAAAAACACCTTCTATTTAAATAAAAATGTAGTTTTTAAACAAAAAATATATATATTTATACGGTTTAAAATGTAATAAAAAATATATTTATACGGTTTCAAATGAAAAATGGTCAAATTGAACAAAATTAGAAAAAATGATGCTCGATCTGGAACAAAAAACATAATGTCAAAATTGAAATAAAATATTAAAATTAGTGTCAAAATCGAAAAAAAAATGAAAACTTAGTGTTTTTTGTGGGAAAAAAATCAATTTTGACACGTCAGCATATCATGTCAGCATGCCACGTCATCAAAACTGACATGTCATCATGTCACGTCAGGTTGACCGATCAAGTGGTCAGAATTATAACAAACTGAAAAACACAGTGTCAAATTTGAGACAAAAAAAATATGGTGTCAAACTCAAATTCAATAAATTATCAAATTATATATATATATATATATATATATATATATATATATATATATAGAGAGAGAGAGAGAGAGAGAGAGAAAGTTAGGTTCATATATGAACCCTAATTATTGTGTGATTGTGTGACCAAACTTCAACTATTGATCTCAAAAGGGTATGATCGAAAATTTCTTTTGTATTACATAAATAAAAATAGCTATATATATGGAATCAATCCGAACGTTTCAAATGATAATATATTTTCCATTTTGTTGTAGTTTGTTTGAAGCTATCATACTCACCAATTTCAAATTTTCTATGAGAATAGGTCTCGTAGATGATGAAATCAACAACTGAATAAGTGAGGGATCTGTTTGATTTCTGTTTGGAACAAAGGTATGATTCTCTTATTTTTTTTTGTTTATATTTTTTACATTATGTGAATTTAAACGAGTCTTCTTCCTAGTTATTGGATTGTGCCATCATCATATGAAATTCTTAAAGAATGGTCTATTTTATCATTCATAAATCATCTTGGGTTATAACTTTATTAAAGATATGAAACGTACAGCTACATTAAAATCATATTAATAAAATACTTTTTTTTTTATGATTTGTGAATAGGAAAATATATTCTTACATATATATTCTTAGAGAATTTTGAAAACAATTTTGAATGTTTATACATTCTACAATATTTTTCATAATTAACTTAAATAGTTGTGTTCAATTAAACATAACTAAATCTATTTTGTATTTGTTTCAGTTTGAACACAACATTCTATTACAGTCATGATCCAGTTAAGTTGCATGAGTACTTAGAGGAGTTGAATAAGTTGAAAATGAAGTTATGTCTTTCATTTTTTTTCTAATTATTTGGTTTACAATAAGTGTTACTCTTCCAAAGGAAGGTGAAATTGAGAATCCTGGTTGGAGTCAAGTGATAAAATGTCAGTTGTTGAGAAAAGTTGGGGATTTTTTTGTACACTCTTGCTTTAGGTGTGTCTAATAGAGATGTTGGGGAGCGGTTTCAATGATCAAGGGATACGATTAGTAGAGCCTTTCATGAAGTTCTAGAGGCAATAACTTCTACAGGCAAAAGATTCAAAGGTCTAGCACGTGATATTATATGACCGAGAGATTCAACCTTTCAATTTATACCTCCACAAATCAAGAATGATAAAAGATACATGTCGTATTTTAAGGTATTATATTAAGATATTTCGTTTAATTTTTTTAATACAATACTACAATATTATTACTAATTTGAAATTACATTTAGGGTTGCATCGGATGTATCGATGGTACACACATAGTGGCATGCATCCCTGAAACTCAACAATTGTGTTTATTGGTAGAAAAGGAGTACCTGCGTTTAATGTAATGGCAACTTGTGATTTTGATATATGTTTTACCTTTGTATCTATTGGATGGGAGGGATCTACACATGACACACATGTGTTCCTTCATGCTATTAACACGCCATCAATGAACTTCCCCAAACCACCTGAAGGTAAATTATCACAATTATGTTTATTTTTTTCCTATTATTATATAAATGAGCAAAACATCATAAATGGTCCTTGTGGTTTCCCCAAATTTGAAGTTTAGTCCTCGTGGTTTAAAAACATCATAGATGGTCCTCGTGCATTCAAAACTTTGATGATTGGTTATTATTGCTAACTCTGTTAAGTTTTTGTCCATTAATTGAAGGGCATTTTCATCATTTCACTACCACATGGACCATTTATGATGTCCTTTCACTTATTTTTTTTAAAAGAGAAAAAATGAAATAATATGCATAAGGGGTCTCTCTCTCTCTCTCTCACATACACTCACACACTCTCTATCTATCTATCTATTTATCTATCTATCTCTCTCATTGTGTTCGTCCTAAAAAAACACACATACTAAGTTGAATATTTTAGTGATCATCATTTTTGACCCCGTTAATTTTCTTCTTAAAAAATGAATAACATGTGAGTCTAATTTCGGTTAGGGCAACGTATAACTGGAGTTTGTCAAGGTTAAAGTCGCCATTTATCAACAAACTTTCTTCTGCTAAAAGCAAACCAAACAAAACTTGCGAAAATTAAGAACGAAAACCACAAAGAAGTCCCCTTCATGTCAATCAGATTGATGACTTTAAATTTAGATGACGTCGTTATCTGGAGAGGCCCTCACAAGAATGGAATCATTGGAGCCGGAGGAGAAGTCATCGGAGCAGGAGGAGACGAGGTCGGATAACTGACCGGTTCTAGAACCATCAAAGACTGAACGGATGTGGGTGGAGTAGTTTGCTTTTATGACTTCACTCCAAGTTCCTGCTCTTCACCATTTTTGCTTACTCTTGAATCTGGGAGTAGCGACATTTCTAAATTGGTATACAGATTCCTCTGCTTCATTAATTGTATAGAGCTCAAACCAAGATCCATGGAGTTTAATTTTTAAGATTTTATATACCAAGAATGAAGGGAAAATGATTCATGTAATTTTGCTAAATGTACATCGATTTAGGTTTGGTAAAATTACAGGAGATAGGTTGTGAATTGATTGTGCTAATTGTGAATCAATTGCGCTAATTATCCAAGCAAGATTTGTCCTTTTCTTTGATACAACATGTGATTGTGCTAAATTGGAATTGTATGCTTCCAATGGTGATAATTCCAAATAAATAGATCAAAAAAGGAAGGAGGAGAACAATGCAGTACAAGTGCTCGATGAAACACCTAAAAGAAAAGCAAAGGAATCTGGAATGAGTTCATCGTTTAACTAAGAAAACATCAAACCAAGTAGCTCACGAGTTGGATAAAACCACCCATTTCAATTTATATACAATAGAGAGGAGAAATCGCGAAAGAAGACTCACAAAGGTGGAGGAGAAGAGGTAATATTAGTATGTATGTGCGATTTTAGGAAGAATGCGATGAGAGAGAGAGAGAGAGGGTGGGTGGGACCCCTTTTGCATATTATTTTATTTTATCTTTTTTAAATAAATAAGTGAAAACATCAAAAATGGTCCCTGTGGTAGTGAAAAGACAAAAATTCACTTCAGTTAACGGAGTTAGCAATAAGGACCAATCGTCAAAAGTTTTGAAAGCACAGGGACCATCTATGATGTTTTTAAACCACGGGAACTAAACTTCAGATATGGGAAAACCATAGGGACCATTTATGATGTTTTTTCTATAAATGATGTTACAATTTCTTATTTTTCACCATTTTAATAGGTAAATATTGTTTGGTTGATAAAGGTTATACATATAGAAATGGATATATGGTTCCATATTCCAAGACAAGATACCATAAATCTCAATTTGAAAATGAGCCTCCAACTAATATGCAGGAAGCTTTCAATCGATATCATTCATCATTGCGAAGTTGTATTGAAAGATCATTCTGAATCTTAGAGAGTAGATGGAAGATACTCAATGGAATGCCTAAATATGGTGTACAAACTCATATTGACACTATTATTGAAACGACCAAAATTTCAAAACAATTAAAACTTTTCAGAAACCACTCATTTTAATAACGTTGTTACAAAAAAGTTTTCAATACATCATTTAACAGAGTATTTTTCCCAGGTTCAAATCATAAAACATCAACGCGGGGAACGGTACGATCACGCCTTTGCCTTGCCACAGACTCCTGAGAACCTGGAACATAAAACCACAACTGTAAGCCCGAAAGCTTAGTGAGATACCCCCAAAAAAATACCAACCACAAATACGCCCTTCCAGGCCACGACCTTCCGGTCCAAAACATATCGCCTTCCGGCCCATAACATAACAGCATACATAACATAACAGAACATAGAACAGCCTTACATATCGGGTCAAACCCTAGACCAAGCAATTGTGCATATAATCATTCAACAGATCACAGCCAGCGAATCGATCAACAGATCACATAACATATCATTACCCTAACCAAGATACCGGACTAACCGGTCACTAGCGTAACATCACCCTATGAATCAGTCAACATACTAATTACACACATACGCCTTTCCAGGCCATGACCTTCCGGTCCACATAACAATGCCTTCCGGCCCACAACAAGTAATGCCTTCCGGCCCACAACATATAATGCCTTCTGGCCCACAACATATAATGCCTTCCGGCCCCACAACATATAATGCCTTCCGGCCCATAACATAATGTCATAACAACAAACACTGCCGGATTTCCATCCGATAAAGGGTCGGCCTTGGTGCCGTAAACCCCGTTGATATAGTGAGGATAACTCACCTCGAAACTGCCGACTGAACAGATAACCCGAGCTGCTCCGATCACTGATACGATCTCCACCACTGCCCAACCACCAATGCACTGAACTCAAAACAATAATCAACAATTACCAAAATATCCCTGGAAACCACTGGTCAACCCTTGGTCAAAGACAAGGTCAAAGTCAACCCCTGACTGACCCTACTCGCTGAGTCAACCCGATGACTCGCCGAGTTCCCATACTCAGAACTTCACTCAATCCGCGACCTAACTCGTCGAGTCACCCCGAGACTCGCCGAGTCCCACAACTTCTGAGTCCTCTCGCATATAACTCACCGAGTCATCCCTTGACTCACCGATTCTCGACTCAACCAGAGAACATCGGAACTCTTCGACAAGACTCGCCGAGACCAAGAACAGACTCGCCGAGTCTATGGCTATCTTCAACCTACTCGCCGAGTTGTTCATATAACTCGCCGAGTTCCAGGCCATCTTCATCCAACTTGCCGAGTTGTTCTTCCAACTCGCCGAGTCCCAACTCGTCTTCAAGCAACTCGTCGAGTACACCCATGTGACTCGCCGAGTACCATTGGTCTGAATCTATACAGAAGCACTCCAGGCCATGCAATTACTCCAAAACATAGATCTAGCCTCCTATAACTCATCCATCACGTAAAGTGGCAAACTTTACGTGAATCCAAAGAGATCTAGGCCATTTGCACATTGGGCTAGGGTTTGAGACATGAAAGCTTCACTAAACACTCCAACACAGGGACTTTCATGCTCTCTGATTTCTCTCTACTCCAGATCTGAGGTAGCAACCTCAGATCTAACCTCTAGACTTCCACTTACATTCATAGGCAAGATCCCACAACCCCAAAATGAAGAAACAACATAACAATAGCCCAAGAATGAGATATTACCTCCAATGGACGCCCCAATTGCAATGTAACTCGAATCCAAGCAAAGCCCCTTGCTCCGAGCCTTCAATCCTTCAAGATTCCTTCAACAATTACTTCTCCAAGCTCCAACCCACTCAACAATGGTGCTTCACCGCGATTTAGGGTTTTCTGGGGCTCTAGGGGTGATAAGGAGGCTGGGAGGAAAACATAATGTTCTTTATATAGGGCTCAACCCCGAGAATTAGGGTTTTCTCCAATCAGCGCCTACTCGCCGAGTCCTCCTTACCGACTCGCCGAGTCGGCTACTTAACACGCGTCCCAGCCGCGACTCTACTCGCCGAGTCCATCCATGGACTCACCGAGTCACTCTTCCACAACCTACTCTTTTAGCCCTTCAACTCTACTCTGGATATTTCAGGATGTTACAATTCTCCCCCACTTATATTAGGCTTCGCCCTCGAAGCCTACAACAACTCAATTCCAAGGATACTCCCACAACGCTGCACCTGGCCTTAACCGGACCAGGTCCCTCAAGGCATACTTATCGAAACTCGAACACTCTTTCCCCTCCTTCACGGTGTCCTGACCACTGTCTCGAACCAGGCACCGACTGTACCCCTGATTATCATTCTCAATAACCGAGAATTCCCCAAGATGCAACTCTGCTCTAAATCTCAACAATCACTCGACCCATAAAAGTTAGAAAACAACGGACCATTGGATTTCCCCGATCCGAATCCCACTCTATCCATTCCGGAACGACTGAGAGACCCATTCTCAATCTCAGAGCAACTCTCACGAGTTCTCCCCTTGCAACCACATACCCATGCTGAACTAGCTCTAACATCCTCAGGTTGGGAAAACCTGATACACTGATAATACCCTCAAGCATCCCCCAGGATGAACCACTAATATACATCCCATACTCTGATCAGAATCACCCTGAGAGTTCAAGACTCTCTCTCTCTCTGCATCCCTTTCGAGCCTCTTGGCTCTACACTTACGGATTTCCCTCCGCAACCTCAGCAGACATTCCAAACTGGATGAGCTTCTAATCCCCTGCCGCAAACACGCTGCTCAATAACCATACTCGAATTGCTCTAATCATAACTCTGCTCTACCACTTTCACTTCCGTGAACTTGCACTCCCTCTCGGAGTTACACACCTCTTACTTCTCCCTCGTTCGTTACCAAGGAATCCACCCGGCCATGATGTCACTCCGACAAATGCCACGGCGCTCGCCCGATGCTACACCACCCTTAGCGTGTCCGCTATCCATCCAACACACTTAATCTGACTCTCCTCGCAGGGACTCTCAAGCCCATGCACTACCTCAACTAAACAAGATCACTACCCGGGGCCAGACCTTCCAATGCAATCACACTGCAACATACACAATACGACATCTCAAACTGATCCAACAATACCAACAGAGTCTCTAGCATGACTGGACCGACTCACATAACACATATTAGCCACTCGAGGCTATATCTCTGTGGGTCCGTACACCCAAACTCTGTGAACCCTCAGGTTCTAACTCTGGGAACCTTCCGGTTCCAACTCTATAAACATGCACAACATAAATCCCATAGAATTAATGCAGTACAACACATCACGTACATAAAGCATACAAATACTCTGATCACATAACCCTGGTTACCTACTTGATCCCGATCTGCTTCCAGGCCTCCACAATCAAATGACCTAGGTCTGTATCCTGTCCCGCATGCCCGTTACTCGCTCCTATCAGCCTATACTCTGGGCTGACAGATCACTGCTGAATCCCAACAGCTAAGCACCCTCAAATACTCATCGATCTCCCGGAGAATTCTCCAACTCTCCCCCACTTAAAGCACTGACTAACAACCACCGGTCGCCATTAACGACCTTCCAGAACAACCCCGTACAAAGAGAACACTTACACACTGACTGCTTCCCACAAGCATAAGCAACCCTCAGTAAAACACATCTCCTCACTGATCAATCCGCTAAAAAAGAATCTGATCTCCGATTATCCACTCCACGACTGTAGATGCTACCTGATATTCAACCCAATGCTGCATCTCCACTAACAACCCTCACGAAAGATAACCAACGATAGCACAAACACCAAACTATGACCATACCAAACCCTCAGGGAACAACGAATACCAAAACGAAAACCCGAAACCCAAATCCATCACCAAAAACTCCAACCCGCAAAACGACGAATACCGCATCGCAAACCACACAAAGATACCAGCACAAACAATACACCGCAATAATCGCAAGATAACAAGACATCAAGAAAGAAACATACCCGCAGCTGCATCCGACACTGCTCTGACCTCCTCTGCCGCAAGCTGATAAGCACAACCCTGAGCCCCTGGGGGCTCTGCTCCACCCTGACCTCCACCTCAAATCCTCGAAGTGGCCGGTGCTGGAGCCTGCACCGACCCTGCAGAAAGCTGTGGACAGTTGACCCTCAAATGTCCAACCTGACGACAATGGTAACAAATCCTCAAATCCCGAATCGGCACTGACTGCCGACAATCCCGCGCATAGTGCCCCTCCTTTCCGCACTTGCGGCATGCACCACCGGACCAACAAACTCCGGTGTGACCCCTCCCACACTTCCCACAAGTGTGGCCGCTCCGATCCCCCACTCTAACATCAACGGTCCTGGACCGTTTCGGCGCCGGCTGCGACTGCATCGGAGCCTGCCTCAGCTCACGCAACTGCAACTCAACCTCTAACTCACGCCGCCTGGCGGCCTCCTGCAACTCCAACAAGGTCTCGCACCTCTGCGCAGATACGAACTGTCTGATATCCCCCTTGAGCATACTCAGATATCGGGACATCTGAGCCCACTCCGAAGCGAACTCAGGGCAAAACATCGCCCTCTCAGTGAACATCCTGGTGATCTCAGTTACCGACTCTGAATCCTGCTTCAGCTCAAGGAACTCCTGAGCCAATCTCTCCCTCTCATCCTGCGGAACATAGCGAGTGCTAAACATCTCTCTGAACTGACCCCATGAAACCGCAGCCCTCTGCGCATCCGAGTACGACCCCATGGTCAATCTCCACCAATCCTTCGCCCCAAGCCTCAACAGGTTCAAAGCACACCTCACCCTCAGATCAGCAGGGCATGAACACGTGAAGAAACACCCCTCCACGTCCGTTAACCACCTCATAGCAACCACCGGGTCCTGAACTCCATCAAAGGTGGGAGGCTCCGTATTATCGAAGTCCCGATACTAGAAATCCCTATCAGCTCCTCCTCCTGCCGCTGCTACAGCCACTGTAGCCGCCGCGGTAGCCGTCTCCGCGAGAGCCGCATAGCGCTCATCAAAATACTCAACCATGGCAGTCTTGATGGACCCAAATAGTTCCGGAAACTCAGCCCGGAACAATTCAGCAACCTCATCATGCAGGATCTCGCGAATCCTCGCATCCAACTCGCTCGTGCTCATCTGATCGATAACCTCAGACGGCACCGATCCACCCGGAACTCTCTCTCCAGCTCCCGATCCTGATCCGGATCCACTCTCATCATGCCTCGGAATCTCCATACTGAAAAAAACACCATACCAAAACTCAGACTCATCCCACAAACCTGGGATCCAACTCTCTTAACCCAACCCTAGAGATCATGGTTTCCCTGATACGTATGGGTCCTGTGCTTTCAGTAGTACGGGTCCATACTACCTTCCACACCTACCCATATTTGTATGAAGTACTACCACAATACCCTAGAGAACATGCATAACAACTATCAACCCTCACCACTAGAGGAACACTGAGAATCTCCCATAAGGGACCCTAGGCTACAGGCATCATAAATCAGGCAACATTATCATGAAATCCTGAAGATCCCTAGCCTAACTCTAGCATGCTGTTCTATCAAAGCTCAAATAAACAAGTGTCATGAATGGTAAATTTGGGGTTACTTACTGGCTCCGGCTGATCGTACCTCCGCGTCCCCCTTTTACTTAATTTGAAAACCATTTTAATTTCTCTTTTAAAAACCTTCCTCGATTTGAGACTGGAGTTACACGAGTGTTCCTCCAATTCACTCAAACCAAGGCTCTGATACCAACTTGAAACGAACAAAATTTCAAAACAATTAAAACTTTTCAGAAACCACTCATTTTAATAACGTTGTTACAAAAAGGTTTTCAATACATCATTTAACAGAGTATTTTTCCCAGGTTCAAATCATAAAACATCAACGCGGGGAACGGTATGATCACGCCTTTGCCTTGCCACAGACTCCTGAGAACCTGGAACATAAAACCACAACTGTAAGCCCGAAAGCTTAGTGAGATACCCCAAAAAAAATACCAACCACAAATACGCCCTTCCAGGCCACGACCTTCCGGTCCAAAACATATTGCCTTCCGGCCCATAACATATTGCCTTCCGGCCGATAACATATTGCCTTCCGGCCCATAACATATTGCCTTCCGGCCCATAACATAACAGCATACATAACATAACAGAACATAGAACAACCTTACATATCGGGTCAAACCCCAGACCAAGCAATTGTGCATATAATCATTCAACAGATCACAACCAGCGAATCGATCAACAGATCACATAACATATCATTACCCTAACCAAGATACCGGACTAACCGGTCACTAGCGTAACATCATCCTACGAATCAGTCAACATACTAATTACACACATACGCCTTTCCAGGCCATGACCTTCCGGTCCACATAACAATGCCTTCCGGCCCACAACAAGTAATGCCTTCCGGCCCACAACATATAATGCCTTCCGGCCCACAACATATAATGCCTTCCGGCCCATAACATAATTTCATAACAACAAACACTGCCGGATTTCCATCCGATGAAGGGTCGGCCTTGGTGCCGTAAACCCCGTTGATATAGTGAGGATAACTCACCTCGAAACTGCCGACTGAACAGATAACCCGAGCTGCTCCGATCACTGATACGATCTCCACCACTGGCTAACCACCAATGCACTGAACTCAAAACAATAATCAACAATTACCAAAATACCCCTGGAAACCACTGGTCAACCCTTGGTCAAAGACAAGGTCAAAGTCAACCCCTGACTGACCCTACTCGCCGAGTCAACCCGATGACTCGCCGAGTTCCCATACTCAGAACTTCACTCAATCCGCGACCTAACTCGCCGAGTCCCACAACTTCTGAGTCCTCTCGCATACAACTCACCGAGTCATCCCTTGACTCACCGATTCTCGACTCAACCAGAGAACATCGGAACTCTTCGACAAGACTCGCCGAGTCTAAGAACAGACTCGCCGAGTCTATGGCTATCTTCAACCTACTCGCCGAGTTGTTCATATAACTCGCCGAGTTCCAGGCCATCTTCATCCAACTTGCCGAGTTGTTCTTCCAACTCGCCGAGTCCCAACTCGTCTTCAAGCAACTCGTCGAGTACACCCATGTGACTCGCCGAGTACCATTGGTCTGAATCTATACAGAAGCACTCCAGGCCATGCAATTACTCCAAAACATAGATCTAGCCTCCTATAACTCATCCATCACGTAAAGTGGCAAACTTTACGTGAATCCAAAGAGATCTAGGCCATTTGCACATTGGGCTAGGGTTTGGGACATGAAAGCTTCACTAAACACTCCAACACAGGGACTTTCATGCTCTCTGATTTCTCTCTACTCCAGATCTGAGGTAGCAACCTCAGATCTAACCTCTAGACTTCCACTTACATTCATAGGCAAGATCCCACAACCCCAAAATGAAGAAACAACATAACAATAGCCCAAGAACGAGATATTACCTCCAATGGACGCCCCAACTGCAATGTAACTCGAATCCATGTAAAGCCCCTTGCTCCGAGCCTTCAATCCTTCAAGATTCCTTCAACAATTACTTCTCCAAGCTCCAACCCACTCAACAATGGTGCTTCACCGTGATTTAGGGTTTTCTGGGGCTCTAGGGGTGATAAGGAGGCTGGGAGGAAAACATAATGTTCTTTATATAGGGCTCAACCCCGAGAATTCGGGTTTTCTCCAATCAGCGCCTACTCGCCGAGTCCTCCTTACCGACTCGCCGAGTCGGCTACTTAACACGCGTCCCAGCCGCGACTCTACTCGCCGAGTCCATCCATGGACTCGCTGAGTCACTCTTCCACAACTTACTCTTTTAGCCCTTCAACTCTACTCTGGATATTTCGGGATGTTACAATTATGGCCACATTCGCTTTGCATAACTACATTCGTCGTAGCTTTGAGGAAGATATGTTTTTCAGTTTTATTACAGAACATCCTGATTGCATACCAATTGATGAACTTCATGATGTCCGTAGTAGTGACATGAGTAATGAAGACTTTTACGATGGATCGACACGAGCCAGATTTATTTTGGCCAAATTTAGGACCGATATAGGTAAAACAACTCATATGATTTTAGCCCCATTTGTGGGGTTTGTTTTCCCGGCCTCGTTTTACTATTAGGACGTAACACGGAACCGGCCGGATCTTATTTTAGGCTCGCTTGCAAATTATTTTTCTCGCCTCTAAACAAGACTGATTAATCTCATCCTTGCAATAAGAATCTAGTAATTAAGCTGCTAATGTTGATGTATGAAATGTCACACATGTCCATGTTGAACCGTCTTGAAAATTTAAATATTTCCAAACGTCCAGGCTAGAAAAAAAAGATCTCTATTATTATTATAAGTTTTTATTTTTAAATAAAAATATATAGAATATATAATAAAAAATTAGATCATGTGCATCTGACTTTGGACTTGCTTCCACCTTTTTTTTTCCTAAGGCTGGAGGGAGTGATGCCACCGAAACCGCACTCGCTCCCCCGCCACATAAGCGTCATGTCACTTTTTACCACTCAAGTGTGGTTTCATGCCACACCAAGGGTGTGGTGCCACACTTTTCATTTTTTTTTTTGTTTTTTTGATATTTTAATTTAATAAAACTTTTTTTAACTATTTTAATTTAATATAACTTCTATTTTAATAAAAAAACATAATTTTTCATTACTTGAAAATAAAAAAAAAAGTACATTGCGTTACTTAAAAAAAAAAAACCCCACACACATGACATTTAAAAAAAAAAAAATTTGAGAGAGTGGTGATTTAAAAAAAAAATTGAGAGATAGAGGAGATTGTGTTGTGAAAAAAATTAAGTTGATATGTATATATATAGGAAAGAAAAAGAAAAAGAAAAAAAAAGTTTAAATGCTCAACAGCTCCCTTCCTCAACCAATCAAAATGCATGGTATTGGAGGACCGCACTGCGGCCAAGACCACACCAGACCACGGTCTGGGGGCGATGTTCGCGTCCTATGTTGCACGAAGTGCGGTCTTAGACCGCACCCATATCCACCAGCCTAAGGTTCTCATATTGACCTCTAAAGCGTTTAGATGGATTTAAATGAGAAACTAAGATGTTACAATTTATTATACAATCATTATCTATTTATAAAGATATAACCTGAATTTTTTTGAAGATATATATATATATATATATATATATATATATATATATATATATATATATATATATATATATATATATATATATATATATATATATATATATATATATATATATATATATAAAAGATTAAACTCAAAATTCGATTATCATTTAAAACTAATAAATAATAAAATATGATTTTGGTTGATGATGTAAACAAAATAAAGGATCGTCACTTTGAATATTAAGATATGTAGACGTCATAATAAATCCAAAATCCAAATAAGTTGACAGATAGTTTAAAAAATCAATAAGTTTAGAGACGACGAAGTAGAAAAACGTCACTTGTATTCATATAAGTCTTTCGAATTAGGTTTAACAAGGGGTTGCACCCTGTTCATCATATTCTATAGAAAATTTATAAAAAAAATGAATTTAAATAAAGATATAAAATAAGTATTTTCTCAAAAAAAAATTGAATTTGGTTAAAAGCACCAATTACGTCAAAACTATAAAATTTAAAGCCAAATGGGCAAATTTATAAAAAATAGTTAGATCCAAATTATGAAAAATAAAAGTTGGATGTGACAAGTCTAGGTCAAAATCCACCACAACCATCGAGTTAGTCTACATCTCATGTCACACCTTACATGTATAGCCTATAGGATGAACTTGGGTTGGGATCCGAGACACGTTAACTGTATCTATGTTTCGTAATCCACATAGAAAAACAATGGAATGAAGATTCAAACTTTGTACCTTCTTTTTCTCGATATAAAAAAAATGATAAACCATATTATTTGAATGGTTCACATAAATCCGTCTAAAAGCCTACGTGGGAGATTAATTGTGGGACTCTGTCGATATTTTAGACATGCTAAAATTTGAGTCCTAGACCTCTTCTGTAGAATTATGCATCTCAACCAATAAACTTCATTTGTACGAACCTAGTCTTCAATATAAAATAAGGTGAAAAACTAACATTTGTGTTAGCCTATCTATGTATTATGTACTATCTATTATTGGATTTGGCTTGTTAGCCCATTATCTTTAGTGATCCGGTATATGTAGTCCACCATTGTATTTTAATATATATTGTGAATGGAATACAACAAGATGTTTATGGGAAATTATTGATTGTAACATGGTATCAACCATATCCAATCCATAAGCAGCATGTTTTCCATCGAGTTTGCTTCTCTCGTATTACGCATATGTTGATCGTCGTTCTTTTCTACTGCTTTGTGATTCTTCTTCTTTCTTCCTTCTCAGGTTCAAGTACTTTTGATCCCAAACCTTCTCCCACTAACAAGATTTATGGGATTACAAACATCAAATCTTATGTTCCTCTTGTAGCACCTTGTTCTGAGTCGTTTCCTAATTCGGGGCAGCGACCCGAAGATTGGTTATCATAAGGCTTAGGGCCCTTGGGAAAAGATTCTTAGAACCCTTTGGGTGTGGAAAATGTAGATTGGGTGATCTGGGAGTTCGGTTTGTGTTTTGGAGCCCAAGGGTATATCGGTAAAGTGACAGTTCGAGCCTTTTATGAATTTTGGATTTAATTTCGGAAAGCTTTAAAGAAAGGGAGAGTTACTAGAAGTTTAGAGCTTCTCATTACCTTTCCGGGGATATAAGGATCATCGAAAACGGATTTAGAACAAAGAAGTTGTGGCCTTCGGAAGTTTGGTAATTTAAGGATCAAGCCTAGTACGTTGGGCGTACTAGGCAGAAGGATCGCGGGTGCTTAATGGAGTACGTTGGGCGTACCAGGAGTACGCAGGGCGTACTCCAGCCTGGTGCAAACCCTAATTTAGGGTCTAAGACCCTATTTAAGTTCCTTAACTTGTGCTCAAACCCTATTATCTTCAACCTTCACCCACTAAACCCAAGATACGCAACCCTAGCCCCCATTTGAGTGGTTCTTGAGTTCTTGGGGGTGATTTCATGTGTTTTGGTGCTTATTCAAGAAGAAGGAGCTTCTTCAAGGAGTGTTGGGTTGCTTGAAGCCTGTGGATCCCGAATTTGTGCATCCTGATCTATCTTTTAGGGGTATAAAGCTTCAAACTTTATGGTTCTTTAGTGTAGATCTAGTTATGGGAATTGTTATAAGCATGTTTTGTCCCAAGATTGTGGTTCTTATGAGTAGAAGCTACTCTACGACCTTTGAACCTCATATTTGGTCTTTGTTGAAGTTAGTAAGTCATAAAAATGTCATCTTATGGGTTTTTGTTAGAGCATGCTATAGTTGGTGATCACATTATAGATATAGATTGATAAAAACAAGGATTGGGTCCCTTTAATTCATGCAAAGAAGTAAAGTTGCCAACTTTACGTATTAAGACATTTTAAGGGTCAGATTTATGTTTGGATGTTCTTGAATTAACCCAATAAGAGCTTATTATGGATTTTGAGCCTCTGATGAGTATGTTGAGTGTATGCATCGAAAACTTGTACTTTGTGCTTCAAGTTGAGTACATGGGTCGTACACTTATGGTATATAGGGCATACACTTCTGGTACGTGGGTGTTCTCCGGGGAAGTTTAAATTGGGCCTCTTGGGCCTTGGGCCTTAAGGGTCATATCTATGTTTGGATGTTATTGACTTAACCCAATAAGAGCTTACTATGGATTTTAGGCTTCTTATGAGTACGATGGGTGTACGTAGGAGTACACCCATCGTAATGCTTGTATCTTGCATCGACAACTTGTACTTTATGCTTCGGGGGTAGTACGTAGTTCATACACTTCTAGTACACAGGACGTACTCCGGGGAAGTTCAAATTGGGCCTTTTGGGGGGTTGGGCTATGAGTTGTTGGACCAATTTTGGGAAGGGTAAAATGGTATTTTACCATTTAGTAGGATGGATTATAGATTGGGCCTTGGATTTTGGGATATTAGTTTAATTATTAATTAAGGTTGTATTTTTTATTAGTTAGTGTGAAATTATCCGGTTCAGCGACCCAAACAGTTATTTGGTTATCAGTGGATTGAGGTGAGTCTCCTCGCTATACCCGTGGGTCGAAGGTGTAACACCCCGACTCTCAGGTATAAATTTTACAGTCTTATATTTTAATTTTGAAAGGTTGACTCAACGAGTTGGATGCCCTGACTTGTCGAGTAGAAACTAATTTGGCCGCGTAAGTTAAGTGACCAACTCGATGAGTCGGAGGACACGACTCGATGAGTTGGAGCTGGAGGATGAAACCCTAATTTTCGGGGTTTTGCACCCAATTTAAAGGGTCATTAGCCTCCCGTAGCCTCCCTTACTGTGACATCCTCATTTTCACGGCCAGAAAAGACCGATTTTGTTTATAATTTATTTTAAAATCAGAGTAATATTTTAAATAAAAGTGTTGCGGAATTTGTTCCAAAAAAAACATTATAAATACGTTATCAAAGCATTTCCTAAGAAATATATTTTATTCATTTTAAAAAATTCGAGATGTCATCGTCAATACAGAAACATAAGCATAAACATAACTTACATTTATTTACACTAGTGATCTACATCTCTTTAGTCTCTAAGTGTAATGTAACTTCATATCAACACCTGTGATACAAATAAATTGAGTGGGTCAGGTTGGGAAACTCGGTGAGTACATAGGGGTTTCAATCCCACAATGTTATATCATATATATAATTGAGAACTCACAAAATATACAATTTCACCATATATATATATATATATATATATATATATATATATATATATATATATATATATAAGTAATTCTTACCCCCACCTCGTCGGTCCTCACAACGACACTATCCATACTCTCGTACCTTAAAATTTATCTCTTTACTTAATCCATACTCCCGGATCTAATCCATGCTCTCGGATCAATAACTGTGCCCATTCCATACTCTCGGACTAGGGACAAATGTCTAAATCCATACTCCCGGATTAATGTCAAATAACTATGTCCCGTCCATACTCCTGGACTACGGACAACTGACTATGTCTTAATCCATACTCCCGAATTAATGACAACTGACTATGTCTTAATCCATACTCCCAGATTAATGACAATTGACTATGTCCAATCCATACTCTCGGACTAGGGATAATGACTATGTCTAATCCATGCTCTCGGATGAATGACATATTCTATATTTCTATTCTCTGTGTATAACTCACTCGTAATCATAATAAGATACTACCCAATATTCCCCATAATTAATTTAGGTTTACTCCTTATCCTAAATCATCACATATAATCAGGTATGTTCTTTAACACGTATTTCAGGCAACATCAAATAACTCGCACATAAACATATATTTAATACTTCAATCAATACTTGTATTAAAATCATGTTCATGAAAGAGACTATGCAATCATGCATAAACTCTTTAACATATATTTAATTCTTTAACAAAAATTTAATACTTTAAATAATGCTTGTATTAAAATCATGTTCATGAAAGGGACTATGCACTCACTTGTTAAAGTGATGATTCCAAACTCGGGCAGCGCTTCGCTTCTAACGATTCTATTTTATTTCTGCGAAACCTAACATTATTATCGCTAAGTTTTATTCTAATCTTTATTGAGACTAATTATTAGTCTAGATTCATTATTAACTCAAAGTCTACTTTCATGATCTATCAAGTAAGGAGCAACTAGGTAGGATCATATTAGAGGTAGGGTCCGTTTGGTATACGAAGTATACTGTTTGGAAATCTCACTTTAAACACCCCACTAAATCACATCCTATAAATCATTCGCGTAAGTAGATCAATTATATAACGACTTTCAATCACTGATAAATCTTATTTATATGTTCATAATAACGATACTATATTGAAACATAAATTATACTTAAAGTAGGGTAAGCATAACTCACTTACCGGGGGTTTGGCTAGGAGTTGGGCTCTGCGGGGGCAGAACTTTTGAGCCTAAAGCTCTTCTTCTCGGAGCCTTCCGGCGCTCCGGGACTCGCCTCTAACACCTAGGAGGTGCTAGGGAATGGGGAAGAGGGTTTGGGGTAATGGGAGAGAAAGAGTATGAAAGGTGTGAGTTTTGGGGGTGATTTACGCCTCTATTTATAGGCTGTCTGGGACTTCTCACATCGTGAGAAAGAGCGCTCACTTCGTGAGCTTGCGTAGGCTTCAAGGCGAAGTCTGGTGCTGACACGTGGCGTCGGACGCAGGTAAAACAACCAAACTTTAAAAATTCATAACTTTCGCATATGCACTCCGTTTTTGACATTCTTTATATCCACGTGTAGGTAAAAACAAGATATATAACTTTCCTTTTGACTCCATTGGCTAGTTCTTGACCGATTTTAAATTTAACAGTATGAGAAGATTATACTGTTAAATGACTGCGTAAAATTCATAACTTCTACATACGGACTCCGTTTTCGTCTATATTTTTATCGTTGAGATGCTATTAATGAGATATTCAATTCTCATTTAGGTTGCGTTGGTCAAAAATGGATTGATCTAAAATTCGAATTCCGGGTTGTGCACTGCTATGTTAAATCTTAGAAAAATCATAACTTCCTCATACGAAGTCAGATTTGGGCGTTCTTTTTATGCACGCTCTTGGTTTGACGTATACTACAACTTTCATTTAGATCTCTAATGCTAAAAAGTAGTTTATTAAAAATTCACTTTTTATGTTACGCGGTGCCGTGTCGTGCCGGTTCTGCCGTAAAACTTCGACGGGCCATAACTTCTTCGTTATAATTCGGATTTCGACGTTATTTATATGTACAGAACCCTTGTTACATATAATATAAATTGCTTAATATTATTCATTCAAAATAATATTCCATCAAAAAGTCATTTTTGACGGTTATTGTCTCTAATTTGACTAGCCCGAATCTACAGGCGTTACACTTACTGCCCCCTTTGAGCTCAGAAATCCTAAATCATGTTTTCTCTCCATATTTGTGTGTTGTTAAGCTTGGAAGGAAGATATTGGTGAAAGGATCTTAAAGATCAAGAAGTTTGAAGCAAGGAACGGTTGTGGATCTGAATCCTACTCCAGTTTAGCATTATTTGAAGGTAACAAGTCGTTACCTTGATCTCCTTCTAGCTAGATCTTTCTATATTTGAGTTTTGGGTCCATTTTAGCATGTTGGTGTTTCATTTCGGGTCTTGGTCCATGATCTAAAGTTGCAACTTCAGATCTAGGCTCATATTGGTCCTTATAATCATAAAGTTTCAGCCTTTAGCAAGACAATGCCTTTTCCTTACCTAGAACCTCTTCCTTAGCTTAATTTGGGCCATTAGCACCTTACATGTATGTAAAGTTTGCAACTTTACGTAGGAAGTATGCATTTGGAACTCAGATCTGCAATATGGAGGCTTGGGGTGGCTTATAAGCATCTGAATGGAGAAAGTACTGAAGGGACTCAATGAGTTGCATGGACAACTCGGCGAGTCAGATGAAGATTAGCCTTGAGGGTTCTGCAGAACTCGCCAAGTCAGTGGGATGACTCGACGAGTCATTTAGGGTTTTCTCGACTGTAAACACGCATGGACTCGACGAGTTGTCTATAAACTCGACGAGTCAACTGGGGGTTTTCACGACTTCTCGAGTTTTGGAAGGACTCGACGAGTCAATGATCTGCACTCGACGAGTTGGGTCAACATGGACTGTTGACCTCGACCGTTAACCTTGACTTTGACCAAGGGTTGACTAGTTGACTTCTGGGAGTATTTTGGTAAATTTGAAATTTATGGAAATGGTCTTATGGTAATTATAGGTAGTGGAGTTCGTAGTTGTGATTTGAGAGTTTGAGCTTATCACTTCAGTACGACAGTTGTGAGGTGAGTTATGTTCACTATACTAAGGGGTCGAAGGCACCAATGCCAACCCATTGGATCTGATATCCTAACAGTTGGTATTATGTTGAGTATGAGTTAGTTATGCATGCTAGTTTCTATGCCAGTTTGGTATATCTATAGGACTACATGTGTTATTGTCTGATTATCTGTATGCGCATTAGTTATGTTATATGTTGACATATTATGTGGGATGGGTTGAGGTTGTACTACTCCGTGTGGTAGCCAAAAAACCCTAAAGTATTTGAGATATGAGCTGAGGGTCGGGCATGGCATGTCAGACTTATACTGAGGACTTAAGAGCATTCCAGATACGAGTTGAGGGTCGGGCAGGGCATGCCAGACTCGTACTATGGGCTCAGGAGCATTCCAGATATGAGCTGAGAGCTGGGTAGGGCATACCTGACTCGTATTGTGGGCTCAGTGGCAAGCCAGATGCGAGTTGTGGGCCCAGAAGCAAGCCAGACTCACACTGTAGGCCCGGGGATAATCCATTCTGTAAAGTTGTGGACCCATTACATGCTGTTATTTGTATATGTGCTATTTGTTGTGTATCAGTATTTTGGGGGAACTCACTAAGATTTGGGCTTACAGTTTCAGTTTTGGTTTCAGGTACCTCAAATGATTGCGGGAAGGCGAAGGCGTGATTGTACAACTCCTCACATTTATGACTTTGTTTCTGGGATACTTTGATATTTTACTATTTTGAAAAATGTTTTGTAATATTTACTGGTTTTGAATTGTTTTAAAATGTTTAAATTTGGCATAATTTTATGGATGTTACAGAAGGCATCAATGTCGGCCCACTAGGATATGTTATGCTAATTGAATTTTTGACTCTTGCATGGTATATTGGGCTAGGCCCATTTATAAGTTGGGCTAGGCCCATGGATCAGAAAAGGCTAGGCCTATTGTATAATACGTAGGATGCTAGCTGTCTCTGTAACTCTTGCATTTGTATGTTGGGATGGGCCCATTGGTTTGGCAAGGCTAGGCCCATTATGGTGGGTTAGGCCCAATATGCAGGTTAGGCCTAATTATATGTATGGTATGTGGTACTTTGAGTTACTCACTAAGCTTTGTGCTTACGGTTTTATGATTATAGTTCCAAGTACTTCCAGTTCAAAAGGGAAGGGCCTGACTTGATCGCAGCACATCCACACATGTTTCCACAATATGTTGATTTTAGGATTGTACTCTGATAACTGTTTTATTACGATATACTTTTGAATGCTTGAATAAAAAGATTGATGATGATTTGGTTGAATTAAAAATGACATTTTACCTCATAATTATTGGGTCGTTACAAGTTGGTATCAGAGTCTTGGTTTGAGGGATTCAGGCACACTCTCGGATGTAACTGAACTGAAACTGAGTAGTTAGCAATCTTTTAAAAGAAAATAAATTTTTTAAAGGCTATTATAAAGAAAAAGGGGTATGGTGCGTGCAATCAGCCGAGCTCAAGTAAGTGATTCCAAGAATACCCAATTACCCATACATGTTTATATGTTATATGATATGAATGTTTGCATGCTAGGATAAGGCTAGGGATACCTTTAGGAATTGCATGATAGATTGGACTGATATGTGATGTCTTGTAGCCTAGCAAGCATTGGATGCTATGATTTGGAATATGTATTGGTAACAATAATTGCTAAGTGTATACTTTAAAAATTGTATACGATTAGGATCATATAGCCCTAGAATGACTGATTTGGCTTTATTTCATGTTCCTTATTTGGTTGTGGTGCTAGGGTAGAGTCTTTTATTCCACAATCTATTTTATCTCGTTTTATGTATAATTTGCATGCGTAAGGCAACCGTTAGTGAGAGTGGATGTTCCTAGAATGGATAGTAGTAAGTGAGCTTGGATGTTCTTTGGTTATTCTATAATTGGAGTGTTACTAAAAAAATGTTACTTGCTTTGTGTTTTGTGGAACTCTTAGTAATACGATTTAACTATTAAGTGAATATGTCAAGTCACATGTTGCAATGGTTAAATAATCCCAGAGTGATGGATTTGACTCTATTGCGCAACTCTCGTTTAAGTCTAACCGTTTTAGGGTCGATTCTATTACTCGAAGGATTATCTAAAGTCATGTGGCATGTGATTACGTTCATAAGGTAGTTCACTGGTATTAGTGGGAGTTATTCAACAGCTGATGGCAGGGTGAGGTCGGAAAGCTAGGGAAGCCTAGGAAGTGCTTCAGTGGGTTTAGTTGCACTGTTTAGAAAGTACTTGGAGTACCAGCTTGAGAAGGTGACTTGGAGGATTCGAGATGATTCTTGAGGAAAGTATGGATAGGTGTGGAAGGTAGTATTGGTCTCGTACTACTAAAATCACAGGATTCATACTCGAATCGAGGAAAGTCTTGGAGAATCTAGTAAACCTATGGGATGAGGATTCTTAGGTATGTTCAGATTATTTGTATGATTGTTTTTCAGAAGGGTGATGAGCCCACATGGAGCAGGTTCAGGTTCTGTTTCAGGCTTAGGTGCAGGTACTGAGCCAATTGATGAGCAGATGCAGGAGTTTATCTCATCGGATATTACCCGTGGTATTTTGGAGTAGACTTTGGTGATATTTGGTACGGTCAAGGAGGGGATTATGGAGATTTTGGATGAGTGTCTGGGCATGTTCCATACTAAGATTATGGCTCTTTTGGAGCTCACACTCTTTCTTCATGTGAGTTTCGTGCTTGTGGAGCTCCTGAGTTGTTTGGGGGAAGGACCCCATTGCCAGTAACAGATGGTTAGAGGATATGGTGAATGATTTCTGGATGAGTTTCTGCTCCGAGGGACCGAAGGTCATATTTTCTTCCTGTCTTTTGAAGGATAGAGCTTGAGATTGGTAGGAGGAGGTATACTTTGCTTTGGGAGGCAAAGCCTTAGAGACAATGACTTGGGATGAGTTAGCGACCCGGTTTAGGGTCGAGTTTGCACCAGCTATTAAGTTGCATCAGTTGACAAGGGAGTTTCAGGACCTTCAGCAGATGACTGAGACTGTGGTAGAGATCATTGCCAAGTTCCGGGAGAGGGATTTGTTTGTTCTGCAGTATGCAGCGGACAAGGAGATGAAGAAGGTAAGATATCATGACATGTTGGGGGATGACATCATGGAGTTTGTGAGTTTATCGGGATTTGAGAACCCGAATGATATGATTGCTAGAGCCTGAGAGTGGGGGATCGATTTGGAGAACCTCGGGAAGAGGAATTCAGATGATCAGATTCAAATCATAGTGGGATAAGAAAAGATGCCTAAGACTCAGGATTCGTGTTTGAGAGGCGATCAGTGTCGGGACCGTTGTGCCAAGTGTGGGAGGAACCATGAGGGAGGATTTTGGGAGATGGGACAAGGATGTTTCAGTTGTGGTTAGATGGGTCATTTTAGTAAGGATTTCCCCCATGGGCCGGTTCCAATGTTTCAGTTGAGGGGTGGAGCAATGAGTGCACCTAATCCTATTACTTTGAGGATCATTGACAATTATGAGGGTAGGGAAGGAGCCCTAGCAGTGAGGAACCGAGCATTGTAGTGTCAGTCAGGGGAGGCCAAAGTTTCATCAGATGTTGTCGCGGGTATGTTATCTTCTATATTGTTCATGCCTTATTATCAATATTTATTTATTATTGCTTTTGGAATCTTGTGTTGGTATGTGTAAGCATTATCTATGGTTTAGTTCTTTGTTATTTCCTAGTTTATATTATTGAGGATTGTTATATGCAATTTTTTGTGTGCCAAGATTTATTAGTGGGACACATCTTGTCGGGCTGGATTTAGCCCGAATTTCTTTCGAAAATCAGTAGTTTCCGGCCAGACTGGTGTTCACGGCCTTCAACCCGATCATGACTGTAAACCCGATCATGGTCGTAAACCAGTTCACAGCTGGTGGACGCCACCACCGACCATGAACCCCCTATATATACGTGACGCCTACCCTCATTTACACTTTTCTCTCCGCGAACACCCCTTCTCTCTAAAAATCATCACCCGAAAACACAAGATTTCTCTTCATCAATCACTCTATCCGCCTTGGAACCCGTTTTGGAGAATCAAAACATTCGTTTTTCATCAAAATCAAGTGTTGCTGTTCTTGAGCTCACGACCGTGAACCCTTCAAACCTTCAAAGACCGTGAACCCTTCAAGGGCAGTAAAACTATTCACGGTCGTCATCAGATCACGACCGAGAACAGTTCACAACCGTAATCCCCTTCACGGCCGCAATCAGCCCTACGTCGTGCCTCTTGACTGCAAACCCACTTTTTCCAATTAAATCGAGTCCCGATAAACTTACTACACCAAACGCAAGTGTTTTTCCAACACTATAAATAATGGTTTCGCTAATAAAATGCATATATGTATTTAATTGTTATTAGGATCCCATTAAGTGCCGCGTACATCAACCCGAGGGTCTTCATTTCCAGTTTCGTTGTCCGACATTTCACGTAACCAACAATGAGTTCATAACCATATGCTTTTACTGTTTTTAACGTTTTTAGGGGGGGGGGAATACATGCCAAACACAAATGATTTTGTGAATTTATACAAAAGGATTTCAACATGATTAAAACTGATGCAATTGATACATCCATACGTTTTTCACATTTTATAAAATATTTAGATATTTTATCCCTTTTGTATTATCCTGAGCATAAGGGACGTTTTCAACTTACTGGCAAATTGCATAGTTTTTTGATCAATACATGAACCAAATACAAAATATTCATGCAAACTATAATAGGTATAGTTTGGGGTTTCAATATACAGTTTTACAAATTCAGAGCTTATACATTGTTAAACATATAAACTATGACAGACTTAGTTTATGATATTCATCTATATCTCTCGGTTAACAAGAATTCATTACTGAATAGTTATTTAAATATAATTATTACTCTATAAAGTATACAAATTGATTCAATTACAATAGAACAATACATAACCTACACGTAAACTAGTTAATACATGATTGTGAGACCACTCTTCAAATTATACCCTTCGGGGTACTGAACTATTATAGTATAACCAGAGTCTCATGGAGAGAGAGCGTGAGATTTGTGAATAGATCCATTCAGGACTAACAATCCCACACGTGAACTGCTAGCTACCGTTAGGCAGGCATGCATGGGGTGACAAATGTCATATATTTGACACATGAAGAACGTCGTAAAGGTCACTAGATCATATCAAGCATGGTTATACGACTCACAATAGTATAAACTAACCTTTTTGTTTACGGGATTTCATTATTCATTAGTTTTATTTTCATTAATAGAACTACTTAATAATACAACTGGAGGATTCCGGGGATTACAACTCACAGTTTTATTTTAATTAGTAAAACTAGTATACATACTTGAGTTATCTAGGGTTTACAAACAGCACATTCTATACATATTGGTGATTAGCCAGGGTTTTCACACAAAAGGATTTTTTATTCAAAATAACATTATACAATACATCTGGTGGTAACCAGGTATACTGAAGGGTTTTGAGCATTCTAACACTCCTATGGTGTACATGCAACCCTAAATACCTTGGATCTATGTTTTCTCTATTATACATGCAAACTTGAACTTTCCAAGGTATTACCCTAACTAGCATACAATCATTGATACTTAGGTAATATAAACAAGTTAGAAGGCATACATTTTCATGTAGCTTGATTCCATGGAGCTTAAAGCCTAGTGCCTCAAATGTGACACCTCAAATGGTTCTCACAGCATCACCAACATCTTGTAATAACTTGAGAGAAAAGGTTCCTATGCTCAAATTGGCTAGCCCTCATGTGTACACACACTAGTGCCAATTTCTTGAGCCATGGGATCCTTATATATTGTAGCTATTAGGGTTACACCATGTAACTCATGTCTTTCCATATTCTTCATGCTCCATGGGTCAAAACCTCCATGGAGTATCCATGGGTTACTCAATAGGTTTAGCCTAACATGAAGAACTATGGATCATAAGCCCACATATATAAGAATGAATGATTTACACAATCAATCCCCATATATTTAATTAGTCTCTTTTTGATCACAAAGTTAATTCCAAATTAATTCTTGATCAATACTAATTAAATAATATGATTTCATATTAATATATTAGAACTTATAATATATTAACAAATCATAAATATCCTTTTCTCACAAAAGTCTATCCAAATTGTTCCGATGCCATGCAACCCAAATGGACCATGCCAATCGGGTCAAGTACATACCGATTATAGTTATGGGCTTAGACACTAATCCAACATATACAAACTAATACATCATGGAATACTGTAACGAACTCATATGTTAGAAAATATTGGATTTTCTTGGAAACATTCAAACTTTTTCACTGATTCATTAACAGGTTTTCATTTGAAAAACATGCCTATGAACTCACCAAATTTTATGCTGATACTCTTTTCAAAACCGCTTGTATTCTCAGGAAATCAGTAATCAGGTACTCCAGCAGACTTTTGAGAAGACGGAGTGTAAAGAGTCACGTCTTTATATTTTGCTACTTTGGTTGTATATAAATATGAATCAAACAGATGTAAATACCCTTATATATATATATATATATATATATATATATATATATATATATATATATATGTATATTCAATGTAATGGTTGTGTTTACTTTTCTTACTATGATGCAATTGTTGTGATACTACATATGACGTCATCCACCCCTGAACGTTTCCGCCGTTTGAGTTTGGGGGTGTGACAGTATGGGCCTGCTCAGACGCCAATATTAATAAAGGAATTTCATAATCGCATTGGTTGAAGGTGGTTAGGATGCAGAGACCCTTCGGTGAGTGGGTGATTAGATTGGTGTTTCATCCATTCTGGTCGAGGGTTATAGTTCTTCGTCGAGCATAAAAGACATAGAAATTTAGTGTTGTATCATATGAAGTGATTAGGGTTATCAAAATTGCTGAGATTTCGGGGAGTGTTCATCTGTATTTCGACTGTTTGTGCGATCATTAAGATCGGCTAGTAGTGGAATGTTGGTTATTGTAAGATCAGGTTGTCGACAGTTTGAACTTTAAGGATGCAAGATGAGTTGGAAATCCATCAAATTTCATGGATTAGAAGAATACAGTCGAACCCAAGTGGGGTAGAATCATTTGGATTTCCATGGATAGGATCAGGTGCAAACCAGGAAAAGTACCCCATCCCAATCAGGAGGAAAGACAACTTAGGTGGCAGTCTGGTTAGAGGATGTGTAAGGTTGGGAGTTAGGAAATTTCCAACATCTGGTTGACGCATTCATTATGATGTATGGAAACACGTGGATGGATTCAGGTTGAGGGTTGTGTCAGAACTTCTCTGTCTGTTCTTGTATGATTAAAGCTTTGGGGTTCGAACAATGACCTGAACACCTGATTTGGGAAAAGTCGGATGTAGGTTCGACTCTTGATGATTTGGGAAAAGTCGGATGTAGGTTCGAACATTTCTCTGAACATCCTTCTTGCATTAAGTTTCCTAATGTTACACATATTTAATGAATAACTTCCACCTATGGGAATATTTCCATATTCTCATTTTGACTATTACTTCTGAACAAGAGCTGCCTCTTTTCAGAATATGTCAAAAAGGTCCTCTCCAAAAATTTACACATACTTCCAATTGTCCCTGAGCAACCAATCTTTCGTAAACCTTAGATTTTCCTCGACAATTGCTTAATCAAATTAGTCATATCCAGTTCTAGTACTTTTTCCCTCCTCTAGGCATTTGGAAAAATTTAGAACAAATGAAGATTATAGCACATGCAATCGATCCTATATCCGAAGCATATGGGACACAATTCATGATGTCTCACATAAAGACATGATACTAGACCAGTCTTTTGCTATAATGCTTCTATTTCTATTGCCAAGTTCTCATAATTCCGATTATGAAAAGAGATGTCGTAATCATAATCGAATTTTATAATGCAAATAATGGACCCATATATAGAATTTCCTCATGTTGAGCCATTCCGACATAAAATTCATATATATATATATATATATATATATATATATATATATATATATATATATATATATATCCTTGACTAAAGATGATTAAAACCTCAATCTAAGCTTTTAGAATTGAAATGAAGTACAATTTCCTCTCCCTTAATTATAGCAAAAAAACTTTTTCCCAATTGAAACTTTTGTTTTCTATAATTAACATTACTAACTTGCAACACCTATTATAATTATCATGCTCCCACTAACATGATGATTATTAGCATAACACTTATGCTCCCACTAGCTTTGACATGTACTCATAAATTAGCTGGACTTCTAGAAATCAATACTTTATTGACTTTCTTACCAAAGTTTAGATTTCTGACACGAGATGCTTTGATAAAACTTTATCAAAATCATACACCTTTCTTTAGATAGCACACATGTGTGTCTAAACAAATTCGGAACTATGAAAAGGGATGCCGTAATCATAGTCTCAATTGTTTATACCTTTTCCATTTCTCACAAGTCCATGTTAGTGTGCCGGTTAACCACACACGCTTCACTAACGACTTTGAGAATGCAAATATCACAACTTGCTATCTACCTAAAATCTACTTAGTGAAAGCGTTTCCTCACCATCATTTTCATGAATCGGAGAGAAACCTTATGACACTTAGATTTTATGGTGTATGTGTTCCTATCCATGTGAATTTTTCAAAACCATAATCACAAGACAAGGTTAGTGAGAAATCCAAACTCATATGGACCGAACTTGTGCAATCTTAACTTTTTGCCTCCTGGCGGCACAAGGGCCTGCCATTGCTTCCAAGTTGTTATGCAACGAATTGAGAACTCTCAGAACTCATATGTAAAGCCAAATTTAACTGAAATGGGCACATAAATGGAATATGTCAACACGATAGTTTATAAACCTCAAGTCGTGTGCTAGTGATAAACTACATGTTTTTTTATTCTTGATTATATCTTGAAGCTTTTTCAAGATCTTTAAGACTCCCATTCTCCTCTTCACATATAAGACTCTCTTGCCAAATATTCAAAAGATAGTGCATATTCTTTATCAAGATAAACACTTCACACAATTGGCCTTAGTTGGTCTTTGTTTTATCCAAAACATCACAACTTACCTATTTCAATTGTACAAGAGTAGGACACATTTTACGCTTACATTTGACAAGTGTTATAAACCTTTCTTTAAGATATGTCACTCAAGTTACAATATTGGAGTATGACTCTAAGAATTGTTTTGGAACGAAGTATGACTCATCTTCATGATTTAATGTGACAACCCGAAATTTCTATTCTGTAAAAACATATCAAGTCAATAGAAGTCAGAACAGTTGCTGTCAATTTTCAGACTTTTTAGAGTAAGTTCGAGTATTTCATGATTTCACACTTTAGTGATAACAGGAGAGAGGATGCACTAGGGTTTTTGTGCAATGCAGTTATTCCAAAACTCTAAGAAATTAGAGTTTACTGCTTGAATAAAATATTTTCTGATAAAAACCCTAAATCTGAGAGTATATATAGAGGATCTAGTCATTATTTTCACTTTTTCCAAAACTTCTCAAGATCCAAAACCATTCTCTATCAAGTATCATCCAAAAAGATTTTCAAGATCTTCAATCTAGTAAGTGTTTCTAGTTTCCTTAAGTGATTATATGCTTAGATCTGGTGTTTTAAAACACTTCTAACCGTGAAATCATTCCAAAAAGGTTGATTCTTCCTTTTCACCAAGAACACACACTAGTGTTCTTGGACTTTTAGCTCCTTTCAAGCTTCCACATAGTAAGTACTTCTATCCTAGAGTCTTTTAAAGCTTACTATACATATTAATGTCAAGGAAAAGTCCCAAGAACACCAAGAACTAAGTGTTCACGGTTCAAGAAGTTCTTGAACCGTAAACACCAAGTTATGGTGCAAAGTGGTACCTTAGGGTGCCTAGCTGCTTCACAATGCCTTAGGGACTTGACTAGATACATCCTTGATGAGTTTATCACACAAAAAGCACAAAAATATCACAATTATATGTGTTTATGGTTTGGGGATCTCCCAAAACCGTAAACACCCCAAAAGGTGTATAAATGTCCCATATTTACTCCTTATGCCTAGAAACTAACCTAGACTTTTACCTTGATGAGCTAAGAACTTGAAAAGCCCCAAATACCATAAACCTTATGGTTTTATGGTAGTAAACCCAAAGGAAAATGGTTTAGGGACCGTAAACTCCAATTAGGAGTGAAATGGTGCCCTAGTACCTTCCATAGTCACATACATCAAGTAGAAAAGCTTCTAGGGACTCTTAAAGCTTCAAACAACAAATGGTCACAAAGGGGTGAGTTTATGACCGTAAAACCAAGGGTTTACGACCGTAAACCCTTTTTCTAGTGACCATAAAACCGTAAACACCCTAAAGGAGTGTTCCTTGAACCCCAAGCACACTAGCCTTTCCCTACAACACTTAAATGCAATCCTTGGGACTTATAACACTTGTATAAGGTGTTTATCATGTCCTAGGGTGTCTTGACTTTGTTTATTAGTTGTTTAAACACTAATTGGATACATATATGTGATATTATATGTTAATTAGGATAATAGAGTGTGTTCAAGACTTCACTTGACACCTAGCAATCCTACACCTTTAGTTCTTCCGTACCACTCACTACAGGTGAGTTCATACCCCTTAATCAATGGTTTAAATGTTTTAAATGCTTTTATAGGGGGGAATACATGTTAAATACTTATAGTTATTACATCAATCACATGTGATTAATAACTACAAAACTAGTGGTTTTCTTAATGTTCAAACTGTTTATCAAACTGTTTTGCTTCAAACTGTTTTACAAACTCTTCTACTTATCAAATACTTTTACTTAAACTCTTTCATACTTATATATTGTCAAATGCATGTCTATGTATGTATAGTTATATAAGCAATGTTTAAAAGGCGTAGGAAGGCCAACTCGCTTTAATTCCTTTTCCTTGTTTGGATGTGACTTTTAAGCATCGGTTATCCGTCCGAAGGTCGTTTAAATATTACTTGTATATCATGTACACATACATAGTCATAAAAGTTCCTTCAATCAGTTCTATACCTTTGGGTAGCAAGGGTACACAAACATGATCATACATTGCTAGTAAACTACTATAGGAGTAGTTTAGGAAGACACTAATACTATTACTAGAACAATGAAACATACAATGAGTTAGTTCATACATGAGTCAAAAGATACAATGCCCTTGGGTAGCAAGGGTATACAAACATGTTAGCACTATGATGAGAAACAAACAATAGACACTATGATGAGAAACAAACAATAGACACTATGACGAGAAACAAACATACAGGCTAGACAGAGAAAGAACACCCAATACAGCTAGCACACATATACATTACATATACATTAACATAGTTATGTGAGCCATTAAACAGGGCATGGCACTACCTCCCATGACTGTTTTTGTATCAGAATCTCCTTAATTGGGGAGCGTATGAGTTTGTGTATAGATCTATACTGGATTGACTATCCTACACCTTGCTGCTCCCTACAGTGGGACTTGCAAGTCTACGGGTGCCAAATGTCATTTCTTACGGTGTCTTACATCTTCGTTTTACTAGAGTCAGTAGCAGGATACAGGCCGATCACATGTTACTTTAAACACCTTTTGTTATTAAGGTAGTTAGTACAGTAGTAGTCACTTATTACAAATACTACTGTACTATGATATTTTCCCATTTCATTCACTTCGTGAATATTCACACGATGCATGGTAATGTAAAAACTGTATTTTTGGTTAATGATAGTCGGTATTGGGAAAATACACACTCTTACAAGAGACCTACACACGGACACTAGATGCCTTGGTAGAAGGCTACCATTAGTAGGAAACATAGGGTTTTCTAGGAGAGTTCGAACATTATACAAAACATTGTACAAAACATCTTACAAATGCTTTCATACAAACACAAACTTTAATATACTTATGATCTCTCCAGCTTTAAAGCTGATACTCACTTTTAAAATAACTTGTATTCTCAGGTCACCAATAGACAGGTACAGGTGCCAGGCTTTTGAGAAGATGGAGTTCGTTCAAGACTCATCTTTTATTTGGATATGTATATTTTGGTGTCTATATAACTTGACAGAACACACATGTATGAAATTATATTATTAATGCAATGGATGATGTTGTTTCTTGTTTACTGGTATTCATTGTTGTGATACTGTACATGACGTCCTCCACCCCCGAACGTTTTCGTCGTTCAGGTTTTGGGGTGTGACAGATTGGTATCAGAGCATTGTTTATAGTGAATTAAGTATATCAACCCATAAAAGATATACTAACTATAAATACATTGGGATTAAAATACTCTGACAATGAGTTTATACTTTAAATATTTAAAATATTTAATTAAGTATACGTGCCTGCATTCGTACTAAAATCAGTGTCACTAAGACTGTACAAAAGTATTACGATTGTTGGGCAACACAATTAGACTTAGAGACATATGGTCAAAATTGGGAAGATATAGCCTGATCAACTATATTATCTGAGGGTTGACTAGCATGTGCCTAAGTGTGGTTGTGAGGTTGCAACAAGTCTAAAAACTTACCTACAACCCCATAATGAGAACAATAGAACCTAAACTTAAAATACTATAGGAGTATTTTGCATTACTATAAGTTACTTATATACTAGATTCTTATACCTCTTTTCTCGCGCAGATTTAATGGTTGGATTCCACATTCCCGGAGACCCGTACTATCCCAACCACGACAATGCAGGATGGATAGAAGATGAACCAGAAGATGATCACCCAATTCCTTTGGATGATCATGAAGTTGAAGGCTTTTCTGATGGTTCTGACTCAGAGCCAGAAGTCAACAACCTGCCCCCAGCTGATCAAAACCCTGACCCTCGTCCAGCATTTCAAGGACCCACACCTCTGTGGGCAACAAACTTGAATACCTGGAGCCATGAACAGGGTCTACCCATTCCCTTCAATGGAGACAGAAGTTTCTACAACCTCACTAATGGAGGTTCTGCTGACAGAGTCCTACCCATCATGGTTCGTAGGATGTCTTGGAACACGATACTGGGTCAATCATCTATCAATCGAGTCTTGGAGATTGACATCAACACTGGTGTTAACACTGTCCACATTTGCCAACTAGAGTCTGCTCATGAAAGGGCTCCGGTTCAGAATGCAGCTCTTCAAAGGGAACTCACTGAAACATGAGCTGAAGTCAGAGAACTTCGAGCTCAGCAAGCAAGAGCTGACAGGCGCATGAGGGACATAGAACATCTTCTGTCGGGGTTAAGAACTCACTCTGGTAGTTCTCGTCGCCGATAGATTCTCATCAACTTCTATCTTTTGGATATAACCTAGTTATGTAAAACTCTAGTCTAATTCTCTATTTTTGTAAATCATAGGCGTATTAGGTCTTGGATAGGTTGTAATCCTGTCAGAATTTTCCCATTTTGGTTGATGTAAGGCCTATTTATGTTGTCCGTTTTTCCCAAACTTGTTACATCTATAATTCCAGTAATATTGACAGGTACCTAATCTTATGGGAATTATTATCCAAATGTGATCGTCTTTTAGTTCTAGATTTCCATTTAGTCGTATCGTTGGGCTATGGAGAGTTAGTCCATGAGTCATTCTCATTAATTCTTCCATTAAATTCTTATCAATGTTTTCATCTTCATAAACTTATAGATCAAAGATGCCGCCTTGCAGAAATCCAAGGAGAAACCTCAATAACGAAACACCACCTCCTCAACCACCTACTCCTCAATTCGACACAACAGCCTTAAATGCTGCTGTAGTTGCAGCTGTGGCTACAACCATGGCTCAATACCATTCATCAGGTTCCACTGGAGGAGGAACCCCTGTTTAATCTATTCAGGTTGAAGCTCCTGTACACTCAAGAGAGTGCTCCTATAAGGACTTCACGAACTGCAAGCCATTGTCCTTCAAGGGGACTGGCGGAGTCATTGCCCTCTCGCAATGGTTCGAGAAAACCTAATTGGTTTTCGAAATCTGCTCTTGTTCCGAGGAGAGCAAGGTGAAGTTCGCTGGTTGCACCTTCGAAACTAAAGCCCTAACGTGGTGGAACGGCCATGTTAAGTCACTATCTCTTATAGTGGCTAATACGATGGGTTGGGAAACTTTGAAAGACCTCATGATTGAGGAGTACTGCCCGAGGGGCGAGATTCAGAAGCTAGAGGAAGAGCTGTGGAGCCTAACCATGACGGGCTCCAACGTAGTCGCCTACACCGTCAGGTTCTATGAACTGGTGGCCCTCTGTCCCAACATGGTTCATACAGAGGGAAAGAAGATTGAGAGATACATATGGGGGCTGGTGCCACCATACCAGGGAAATGTTTTGGCATCACACCCCACTACATTTAATAGCGACAAGCGATTGGCACAGCGGCTCATAGACCATGGGGTTCGTACCCCGATCGCAACAACAACTACCCTGGCCATCTCAGAACCTGCAAGAACCGCTGACTCCAAGCGGAAGTTTTGGGATGACAAGAAGATAGCTAAGGCTGCCAAAAAGCAGTGGGTCGTGGCAGTGCATGCTGCGATAGCACCTGCCGTTGCTGCTCCGGTAAAGCAGTATTCTAGAAGTTTGCCCAAGTGCAACAAGTGCAACTTCCATCACGTTGGCGCCTGCCGGGAAATGCAGTGTATGAACTGTAACAAGAAGGGGCACACTGCCCATTTCTGCAAAGCTCAGGCGAAGACAATCAACCAAGTCCCCGGTGCTGGAGTGGGCCAAACTTGCTACGGATGTGGTGAGGTAGGCCACTTCAAGAGAAACTGCCCGAAGGCAGGGTTTGCCGGTGGAGCAGCAAGAGTTCTGGCCATAGGTCATGAGGAAGCGGTTGCCGACCCCACAGTGGTCACTGGTACGTTCCTCCTCGATAACTCTTATGCATGCATTCTATTTGATAGTGGAGCGGAGAGGAGTTTCGTGAACCAAAAATTTGCTCATTTACTTAGGCAAAAATCACGGGCACTTAATGAACCGTTCACTGTAGAAATGGCTAATGGAAAGACAGAGAGCACTAGCAACATATTCATAGGATGTACCCTAACCTTAGATAACCATTCATTTTCTATTGATCTTATGCCGATCTCAATTAAAAGTTTCGACGTCATTATCGGTATGGATTGGTTGAGTCTTCATCGTGCCGATATCATGTGTTACGAAAAGGCTATTCGCCTTAATCTGCAGTCTGGCGAAACCTTAGTAGTTTATGGCGACAAACCCGACACGAACCTTCATATCATCTCGAGCATCCAAGCTCAAAAATTCTTGAGAAAAGAGTGTCGTGCATTCCTTGCTCATGTGGTCGATGTGAGCCAAGAAGCGAAGGACATTCAGAACATTCCAGTAGTACATGACTTTCCCGACATCTTTCCAGAAGAACTCCCAGGATTACCTCCGCAACGTCAACTCAAGTTCCGAATCGACTTAGTTCCAGGGGCTACCCCAGTAGCCAAATCGCCTTATCGTCTAGCACCTGCAGAGATGCAAGAACTGTCTGGTCAACTTAACGAACTGCTTAGCAAGGGCTTTATAAGACCAAGCTTCTCACCCTGGGGAGCTCTAGTCTTGTTCGTCAAGAAGAAAGACGGATTATTTCGCATGTGCATCGACTACAGGGAGGTCAACAAGCTGACGGTCAAAAATCGTTATTCGTTGCCTCGTATCGACGATTTATTCGACCAACTTCAAGGGGCGAAGTTCTTTTCAACAATCGACTTGAGATCTGGATATCACCAACTACGAGTGCTAGGGGAGGATGTTCCAAAGACAGCCTTCCGAACTCGTTATGGGCACTACGAATTCGTAGTGATGCAGTTCAGATTGACAAACGTGCCCGCAGTATTCATGGACTTAATGAATAGGGTGTGTCGTCCTTACTTGGATCAGTTCGTCATCGTCTTCATCGATGACATACTTATCTACTCTCGTAGTAAGGAGGAGGATAGTTAACATCTGCGTCAAGTCCTCGAAACATTGCGTTCGGAGAAGCTCTATGCAAAGTTCTCGAAATGCGAATTTTGGATTTGACGTGTCGAATTCTTAGGGCACGTGGTTAGCGAAGAGGTTATACACGTGGAACCTTCCAAAATCAAGGCCATTGAGAACTGGTCAGCACCGAAGATTCCTACTGAAATTTGTCAATTTCTAGGCCTCGCTGGCTACTATCGTAGGTTCATTCAGAACTTCTCCCGCATAGAGAAACCTCTTACAACACTGACCCAGAAGGGCGTGGCCTTTGACTGGGAAGAGAAGCAAGAAAGAGCGTTTCAAATGCTCAAACGAGCCCTGTGCACCGCACCAATCCTATCCCTTCCCGAAGGAATAAAAGACTTCGTTGTCTATTGCGATGCGTCGAATCAAGGACTCGGATGTGTTCTGATGCAGCGAGGTAAGGTCATCGCCTATGCCTCGAGACAGCTGAAGACACATGAGGTCAACTACACGACCCACGATCTTGAACTAGGAGCAGTTGTGTTTGCTCTGAAGATATGGAGACATTACATGTACGGGACGAGAAGCACTATCTTTACAGACAACAAAAGCTTACAACACATATTCGACCAGAAGGAGCTCAACATGAGACAACCACGGTGGGTCGAGCTACTCAGTGATTACGAATGCGAAATTCGTTATCATCCGGGTAAAGCCAACGTAGTAGCTGACGCCCTGAGTCGGAAGGGATATTTTGGTCGTAGAGTCAAATCATTGACTATGACTATCCATTCACACTTGTTCGCACAAATTAAGGCAGCTCAGCTCGACGCTTTGAAGCCTAAAAATGTGGCGGGTGAATCCCTAAGAGGGATGGATAAGAACTTAGAGGTTAAGGGTGGCAGAGCTTATTATTTCATGAATCGGATCTGGACCCCGAAACTAGGTGGTTTCAAAGACCTTGTCATGAACAAGGCGCACAATACTCGTTATTCCGTGCACCCGGGATCGGATAAGATGTATCTAGACCTTTAAAAGTTATACTGGTGGCCTAACATGAAAGTAGAGATTGCTACCTTCGTGAGTAAATGCCTTACTTGCGTAAAGGTCAAGGTCGAATACCAGAAACCCTCCGGTCTATTACAACGGCCTGAGATACTGGAATGGAAGTGGGAGCGGATCACTATGGATTTCATAACCAAGTTGCCCAAGACAACGGGTGGAATTGATACCATATGGGTCATCGTCGATAGACTGACCGAGTCTGCACACTTCCTGCCGATCAGAGAAACAGACATGATGGAGACACTTACAAGAACTTACATTAGTGAGATTGTAAGACTGCACGGTGTTCCCTATTCCATTATCTAGGATAGAGATAGTAGATTCACTTCAAGGTTCTGGCAGTCGTTACAGAGTTCCCTAGGAACTAGGCTGGACATGAGTACAGCCTACCATCCACAGACCGACGGGCAAAGTGAGAGAACTATCCAAACCTTGGAAGATATGTTGCGAGCCTGTGTGATCGATTTTGGGAAAACATGGGATACTCATTTACCCCTTGTCGAATTTTCCTACAACAACATTTATTACACGAGCATAAAGGCTGCTCCATTCGAGGCCCTCTATGGCCGAAAGTGCAGATCCCCTCTGTGCTGGGCTGAGGTGGGTGATACCCAGTTAGCTAAAGGACGAGTTCCTGAAAGCACTCTCATAGGTCCGGAGATCATACGGAAAACGACGGAGAAGATCGTTCAAATCTGTGAACGATTGAAAGCCTCCAAAGACCGACAGAAAAGCTACGCTGATAAACGTAGGAAACCGTTGGAAATCCAGGTGGGTGACCGTGTTCTATTGAAGGTCTCACCCTAGAAGGGCCTGATATGCTTCGGAAAGTGTGGAAAGCTAAATCCAAGGTACATTGGGCCTTTCGAGATTCTCGCAAGAATCGGCCTTGTGGTTTACAAACTTAACTAACCGCGCGAATTCAGTAAGGTACATTCTACCTTCCACATATCAAACTTGAAAAAGTGTCTGTCCGACGAGACTCTTGTTATCCCACTCGACGAGATCGAGATTAACGAGAGCCTCGACTTCGTGGAAGAACCAGTAGAGATCATGGACCGAGAGGTCAAGCAAACGAAGCAAAGTCGTATCCCGATAGTGAAGGTTCACTGGAACGCCAAGCGAGGACTGGAATTCACTTGGGAGCGTGAGGATCAGATGAAACTGAAATATCCTTGTCTTTTTACTTAGTTATTTGTAACTACTTATTTGCTTAAATTCTAATTTCTGGACGAAATTCCTTCTAAGGAGGGGATGATGTGAAAACCCAAAATTTCTATTATGTACAAACATATCAAGTCAATGGAAGTCAGAATAGTTGCTGTCAATTTTCAGACTTTTTAGAGTAAGTTTGCGCATTTCATGATTTCACACTTTAGTGATAACAGGAGAGAGGATGCACTTTGTGCAATGCAGTTAAAACTCTAAGAAATTAGAGTTTACTGCTTGAATAAAATATTTTCTGATTAAAACCTTAAATCTGAGAGTATATATAGAGGATCTAGTCATTATTTTCACTTTTTCCAAAACATCTCAAGATCCAAAACCATTCTCTCTCAAGTATCATCCAAAAATATATTCAAGATCTTCAATCTAGTAAGTGTTTCTAGTTTCCTTAAGTGATTATATTCTTAGATGTAGTGTTTTAAAACACTTCTAACCGTGAAATCATTCCAAAAAGGTTGATTCTTCCTTTTCACCAAGAACACCAAGAACACACACTAGTGTTCTTGGACTTTTAGCTCCTTTCAAGCTTCCACATAGTAAATACTTCTATCCTAGAGTCTTTTAAAGCTTACTATAAATCTTAATGTCAAGGAAAAGTCCCAAGAACACCAAGAACTAAGTGTTAATGGTTCAAGAAATTCTTGAACCGTAAACACCAAGTTATGGTGCAAAGTGGTGCCTTAGGGTGCCTAGATGCTTCACAATGCCTTAGGGACTTGTCTAGATCCATCCTTGATGAGTTTATCACACAAAAAGCACAAAAATATCACAATTATATGTGTTTACGGTTTGGGGATCTCCCAAAACCGTAAACACCCCAAAAGGTGTATAAATGTCCCATATTTACTCCTTATGCCTAGAAACTAACCTAGCCTTTTACCTTGATGAGCTAAGGACTTGAAAAGCCCCAAATACCATAAACATTATGGGTTTACGGTAGTAGACCCAAAGGAAAATGGTTTAGGGACCGTAAACTCCAATTAAGAGTGAAATGGTGCCCTAGTACCTTCCATAGTCACATACATCAAGTAGAAAAGCTTCTAGGGACTCTTAAAGCTTCAAACAACAAATGGTCACAAATTGGGTGAGTTTATGACTGTAAAACCAAGGGTTTACGACCATAAACCCTTTTTCTAGTGACCATAAAACCGTAAACACCCTAAAGGAGTGTTCCTTGAACCCCAAGCACACTAGCCTTTCCCTACAACACTTAGATGCAATCCTTGGGACTTATAACACTTATATAAGGTGTTTAGCATGTCCTAGGGTGTCTTGACTTTGTTTATTAGTTGTTTAAACACTAACTGGATACATATATGTGATATTATATGTTAATTAGGATAATAGAGTGTGTTCAAGACTTCACTTGACACCTAGCAATCCTACACCTTTAGTTCATCCGTACCACTCACTACAGGTGAGTTCATACCCCTTAATCAATGGTTTAAATGTTTTAAATTCTTTTATAAGGGAGGAATACAAGTTAAATACTTATAGTTATTACATCAATCACATGTGATTAATAACTACAAAACTAGTGGTTTTCTTACTGTTCAAACTGTTTATCAAACTGTTTTGCTTCAAACTGTTTTACAAACTCTTCTACTTATCAAATACTTTTACTTAAACTCTTTCATACTTATATATTGTCAAATGCATGTCTATGTATGTATAGTTATATAAGCAATGTTTAAAAGACTTAGGAAGCCAGCTCGCTTTAATTCTTTTTCCTTGTTTGGATGTGGCTTTAGGGCATCGGTTATCCGTCCGAAGGTCGTTTAAATATTAGTTGTATATCATGTATACATACATAAGCATAAAAGTTCCTTCAATCAGTTCTATACCTTTGGGTAGCAAGGGTACACATACATGATCATACATTGCTAGTAAACTACTATAGGAGTAGTTTAGGAAGACACTAATACTATTACTAGAACAATGAAACATACAATGAGTCAGTTCATACATGAGTCAAAAGATACAATGCCCTTGGGTAGCAAGGGTATAAAAACATGTTAGCACTATGATGAGAAACAAACAATAGAAACTATGATGAGAAACTAACAATAGACACTATGACGAGAAACAAACATACATGCTAGACAGAGAAAGAACACCCAATACAGCTAGCACACATATACATTACATATACATTAACATAGTTATGTGAGCCATTAAACAGGGCATGGCACTACCTCCCATGACTGTTTTTGTATCAGAATCTCCTTAATTGGGGAGCGTATGAGTTTGTGTATAGATCTATACTGGATTGACTATCCTACACCTTGCTACTCCCTACAGTGGGACTTGCAAGTCTACGGGTGCCAAATGTCATTTCATACGGCGTCTTACATCGTTGTTTTACTAGAGTCAGTAGCAGGATACAGGCCGATCACATGTTACTTTAAACACATTTTGTTATTAAGGTAGTTAGTACAACAGTAGTCACTTATTACAAATACTACAGTACTACGATATTTTCCCATTTCATTCACTTCGTGAATATTCACACGATGCATGGTAATGTAAAAACTATATTTTTGGTTAATGATAGTCGGTATTGGGAAAATACACACCCTTACAAGAGACCTACACACGGACACTAGATGCCTTGGTAGAAGGCTACCATTAGTAGGAAACATAGGGTTTTCTAGGAGAGTTCAAACATTATACAAAACATTGTACAATACATCTTACAAATGCTTTCATACAAACACATACTTTAATATACTTATGATCTCACCAGCTTTAAAGCTGATATTTTCTTTCAAAATAACTTGTATTCTCAGGTCACCAATAGACATATATAGGTGCCAGGCTTTTGGGAAGATGGAGTTCGTTCAAGACTCATCTTTTATTTGGATATGTGTATTTTGGTGTCTATATAACTTGACAGAACACACATGTATAAAATTATATTATTAATGCAATGGATGATGTTGTTGCTTGTTTACTGTTATTCATTGTTGTGATACTGTACATGACGTCCTCCACCCCCGAACGTTTCCGCCGTTCAGGTTTTGGGGTGTGACATTTAACCACTTCAACAATTCATGACTCCTCTTCTTAGCCATAAGAATGCACTAAGATGTCCTTAGAGGACTAATTGTGATATGGTTTCTAAATCATTTAGATGATCACAAAACATGATACTAAAGTACTCTCACATCTTTTCAGATTTGAGAAACTTTTATCTTTCTGCCTAATTTGATTCTTCCCATTCGTTCCAGCATACATCGAAACATTTCCAATGTTTTAGAAATATACTTAAACTTGTAAGTATAACCATATTTACTAAACTTTAGTAAATCACGACGAATAGTCTTGTTGATATTTTGTGGTGGACTTGACCAGTGCACGAGAATATGTACTCGATCCCTTAGTCCTTCACTTGACTCATATATACATGTGAACAAGGAATTGGCCTTAATTTTCCAAAGTTGAAAGTTCTCATTCATCATACTATACAACTTGCATGATTTCCAAGTTTCTATCCAACTGAAACCTTGGGTGATGAGAATCTTTCCTTATTTGGTAAATTTAGACACTAACACAAATGAAAGAATCAAATTCATATTTTCATTATTGCTAGAAACATATAGACATCAATTTTCCATAAATACCATTGCAAGGAGATAAAATAAAACAAAACTAAATTTTATTTATTTATAAGATGCGGAAAAATCTTTTTCCTTACAATGCAACTTTAAATGGAAACTATGCTATTACATATTTACTAGCAAACTATCATAACTCTCTATGTAGTAGCTCAAGAATCCGATCTTCGAACCATGCGATTGAAATCCGTCTTCACAATCAGATTCAACATACTCTTTCTTTAATTTCCCTTCCCTTTACTTGATCCTGCCATACATTAAAATGTATTAAGAATCTTTAAATAGGAACTTAAGAGAGTTAGATAGTGGACTTACCTGAAGCAAAGTCAAACTTTTTGGCTTGACCTTTTCTCAAATCTTTTAGGTATTTAGGCAGCTTCGCAACCAATGCCCCTTCCATTGGCAATAGAAACATTTGGACCCTTTGGGAATGGTACACAAGACTATCTCAGACTTAGCCTTTCTCTTTACCATTTGGTCAACCGAGTTGACTATGGCTGATCCCTTTCCATTGGGAAGTGAAAGCTTTTCTGGATATCCAATCTTACAAATTATCAATGTCCATTGTAGTTTGGGAAGTTGATCTACTAATCAAATTTGCTTTACCAAGATTGGCAAGATTCTGTCTGCTGAGCCCCCATTGCTTAGGTTATAGAAGCTTCGGTCACCAATAAATGGCATGGGCTGATCTTGTCCTTGGCTCCATGTTTCCAAACATTCCACCCACTCAGGCGTCGGGCCATGAAAAGTCGGACGAGGGTTAGGAATTGGAAAGGGAGCTGTCTGGGGTAGGTTCTCAACCTCGGGTTCGGAGTTAGTACCGTCTGAAAGGTCTTCATCATGGTGATCATTCAAAAGGATAGGATGATCATTCTCCGGTTCTTCTTCAAACCATCCAGCAATGACCTCATTTGGAAGGTACGGGTTGTCGTGGGGATGGAGTCCAGCCATGTTATCTACGCGAGAATTTGGGTAAGGAAATAATTATTAGACGAACTATCTAGATAATTATTAGAAAATCTTCATTAGTTATATCGTTTTTTGTAAAGTGCATACCGGTTATATGTAATCAACACAGGATAGGCCTTCGAATAAGTGACCTTAACTTCAAATTCACAAGGAATGGGGGTAAAGCAAAAATTTCACCGATTCTAAGTCTATAACATCCTAGTTACATATAGCCTTAGTGTATCCACTTAGCAACTATCAACTTAGTAATGAAGATGTAACAGCCCGGATTTCCAGGTATCTTTATTGTTTATGATTTTGGTGTTTTGAGAGGGGACTCGGCGGGTCGGAGCTCAGACTCGCCGAGTAGTTACGCGATTCTGGACGCGGGATTCGCCTGGACTCGGCGAGTCCAGAATATGGACTCGGCGAGTTTGCGCTGTTTAATGAAACCCTAATTTCTCGGGTTTGGGACCTATTTAAAGGGCCTTATGGCTGTCATTTGTACCCAACAGTCCATAGAGAGAAAACCTAGAGTGCTTTAGCGATTTGAGAGAGAGAAAGGAAGCATTTCTTGACCTTTGTGTGTTGTTTAGCAAAGAAGAGGGAAGTCCTAGCCAAGAGGAAGCAAAGGAGGTTGCTATTCTGTGGATTTGAAGCTTAGATCTTCGATCTAGAGGTATGATTTCGGCTCATCTTCTGTTTTGTGAAGTATATTTGGATTTAGGGCTTCTTGTGGCCTTTGTTGGGTTGATTTGATGGTCAAATAGTCCCTTGCTAGTGATGAGGCTTTGGATCTGGATCCATAGAGGTCCAGAGAGCCTCATTCATCAAGCTTTATGAAGAACAATGGAGGTTATGACCTTGAGTTGTGATATTTGTTGATAATTCTTCATATATGGACATTTAGAGGTTATATGTACACCAAGTTTGGGGCTTTACGTGGTGAATCAGTCTAGGAAGGCCAGATCTATGAATTGATGGAACAGATCTGACCTTAGAAGTGAGTTTGAGTGATTGCATGGCATGGACTCGTCGAGTCCGGTGAGCAGACTCGGCGAGTAGCTTGAAGATTGCCTTGGGTCGACCAGTGAGTGGTCCAGTCGAGTCATGGGTTGACTCAGTGAGTCAGGGCGAGTTAGGGAAGGGTGGTCAAGTGGTCTGAGTCAAGTTGGGACTCGCCGAGTTGTTCTTGAGAGTCGGCGAGTTGAGTCGGGGTGGCCCCGCGATTCTTCCAGGTGGAACTCGTCGAGTCAGGGGGAGTACTCGACGTGTAAGAAGAGAATCCTAGAGAGTTGGTGAAAACGTCTAGACTCGCTGAGTTGCCCTTGTGCACTCGCCGAGTCCGGTCAAAGTTAACCGTTGACCGTTGATCTGTGTTGACTTCTTAAGGATAGTCAACCTTAGAGATGAAAAGTGTTAATAAGAGAGTATGATGTTATAGGGAGATTTTAGCTTGGAAGATCTAGCACGAGTGATTTCGGGATTTGCTAGCTATCGACATTCACGAGGTGAGTCTTCTCACTATACTGTACCCGGAAGGGTTTGATTGTGTGACCGGAAGGTCGGATATGATATGAGACATATGTGTTATATGTGATAAGTTAATTGTTATATGTGCTATGTATGATATCTCTAATGTGGGCCGGAAGGCATTATGTTATGGGCCGGAAGGCGAATATGTTATGGGCCGGAAGGCGTTGTAGTGTGGACCGAAGGGTTGGCGTGGGTAGGACCGGAAGGTTTACCCAGCAGGGACGGAAGTCCCCTGAGACACATGGACCGGAAGGTCAGGGCCTGGAAAGGCGTATGTGTGTAAGTTGTATTTTGGGGGAACTCACTAAGCATTTATGCTTACAGTTGTTTTGTATGTGTTTCAGGTACTAGCGAGGACCGTGGGTAGGCGCCGACGTGATCTGTACACACTGATAGATGATTTATGATCTTTTAATTCATATGATTTGTATTATGACATGATACGTTGGATATTTATGCCTTGTTTTGGATGAAAATACATTTTTAGAAATGAAAAATTTGTTTAAAATTTTCTGTTGTTACAGAAGACCCGTTTTAGTTCTCAAGTAAGTAATTATAGTAACACAAAACACCCCTATGGTATTTTAAACTTAGGTCCTGTTATAATGTTCTCATTGTGGTAATGTTGGTAAGTTTTTAGACTTGTTGCCATATCACAACCATTCTTGGGCATGTGCTAATCACTCCTCAGAACAGCATAGTTGATCAGGCTATGCTACTCCCAAGACTGACCATACATCCCCAGGCTTACTTGTGATATTCAACAATCGTAATACTTTTGTTCTTGTCATTGTGACACTGATTTTAGTATGAATGCAGGCACTTATACTTACTTAAATAATTTATTATTTAAAAGTATAACTCTTAGAGAGAGTGTTTTAATCCCAATGTATTTATAATTAGTATATCTTTTATGGGTTGATATACTTAATTCACTATAAAAAATGCTCTGATACCAATCTGTCACACCCCAAAACCAAGAACGACGGAAACGTTCCGGGGTGGAGGACATCATGTGAAGTATCATAACAGTGTAAAGTAGTAAACAAGCAACAACATCATCCATTGCATTAAAAGTAAAGTTTTAATACATGTGTGTTCTTTCATAATGTACAACAATAAAATGAATAATCAAAATAAGACGAGTCTTGTCTGTGCTTCGTCTTCTCAAAACCTGGCCATCGTACCTGTCTAACCGGTGACCTGAGAATACAAGTTATTTTGAAAGTGAGTATCAGCCTAAAGCTGGTGAATTCATAAGTATTTAAGTGTCATTGTCTTGTTTTGGAAAGCTATTATGAATGCCATGTAAATCTTTAAATGAAACAATTGATATAAGTATGAAAAACCCTAGAAAATCCCATCTTTCCTACTAGTATGAAATGTAGTCTTCTACCAAGACCCGAATCTTTTGTTATGACAATGTAGTCTTCTACCAAGACCCGAATGTTTTACTATGATAATGATAGTTTTCCTTCTTTTTGACTATTACAAACAGTACTTAGTCTAACTCATCGTTTATGTGAATGTATCACAAAATAAAGTAAATAGGAAAAGAATATAATAGTCTTCTACCAAGACCCGAATGTTTTGCTATGAAAATGATAGTTTTTCCATCTTTTTGACTATTACAAATAGTACTTAGTCTAACTCATCGTTTATGTGAATGTATCACAAAATAAAGTAATAGGAAAAATATAATCATGTAAGTGTTATCCTTTTGTATTCGGATTAACATGACATCGCGATTTGCGAAATGTATAACCTTTGAACATCCGTAGATTGTTCAATTGTCCTCTGTAGCTACAACAGGGCGGAGGAAGGGTTAGTCCCGTTAAGGTACTCCTAATATAAGTATTAACCGTAGGCATTCGTAGATGTTCATCGACCTCTGTAGCGAACAGTAGGCCCGAGGAATGGTTTGTCCCGTAGAGGTACTCCTAGTATAAGTAATAACCGTAGGCATCCGTAGATGTTCATCAACCACTGGTGCTAACAGTTGGTAAGTTTTTAGACTTGTTGCCATATCACAACCATTCTTGGGCATGTGCTAATCACTCCTCAGAACAGCATAGTTGATCAGGCTATGCTACTCCCAAGACTGACCATACATCCCCAGGCTTACTTGTGATATTCAACAATCGTAATACTTTTGTTCTTGTCATTGTGACACTGATTTTAGTATGAATGCAGGCACTTATACTTACTTAAATAATTTATTATTTAAAAGTATAACTCTTAGAGAGAGTGTTTTAATCCCAATGTATTTATAATTAGTATATCTTTTATGGGTTGATATACTTAATTCACTATAAAAAATGCTCTGATACCAATCTGTCACACCCCAAAACCAAGAACGACGGAAACGTTCCGGGGTGGAGGACGTCATGTGAAGTATCATAACAGTGTAAAGTAGTAAACAAGCAACAACATCATCCATTGCATTAAAAGTAAAGTTTTAATACATGTGTGTTCTTTCATAATGTACAACAATAAAATGAATAATCAAAATAAGACGAGTCTTGTCTGTGCTCCGTCTTCTCAAAACCTGGCCATCGTACCTGTCTAACCGGTGACCTGAGAATACAAGTTATTTTGAAAGTGAGTATCAGCCTAAAGCTGGTGAATTCATAAGTATTTAAGTGTCATTGTCTTGTTTTGGAAAGCTATTATGAATGCCATGTAAATCTTTAAATGAAACAATTGATATAAGTATGAAAAACCCTAGAAAATCCCATCTTTCCTACTAGTATGAAATGTAGTCTTCTACCAAGACCCGAATCTTTTGTTATGACAATGTAGTCTTCTACCAAGACCCGAATGTTTTACTATGATAATGATAGTTTTCCTTCTTTTTGACTATTACAAACAGTACTTAGTCTAACTCATCGTTTATGTGAATGTATCACAAAATAAAGTAAATAGGAAAAGAATATAATAGTCTTCTACAAACACCCGAATGTTTTGCTATGAAAATGATAGTTTTTCCATCTTTTTGACTATTACAAATAGTACTTAGTCTAACTCATCGTTTATGTGAATGTATCACAAAATAAAGTAATAGGAAAAATATAATCATGTAAGTGTTATCCTTTTGTATTAGGATTAACATGACATCGCGATTTGCGAAATGTATAACCTTTGAACATCCGTAGATTGTTCAATTGTCCTCTGTAGCTACAACAGGGCGGAGGAAGGGTTAGTCCCGTTAAGGTACTCCTAATATAAGTATTAACCGTAGGCATTCGTAGATGTTCATCGACCTCTGTAGCGAACAGTAGGCCCGAGGAATGGTTTGTCCCGTAGAGGTACTCCTAGTATAAGTAATAACCGTAGGCATCCGTAGATGTTCATCAACCACTGGTGCTAACAGTTGGTAAGTTTTTAGACTTGTTGCCATATCACAACCATTCTTGGGCATGTGCTAATCACTCCTCAGAACAGCATAGTTGATCAGGCTATGCTACTCCCAAGACTGACCATACATCCCCAGGCTTACTTGTGATATTCAACAATCGTAATACTTTTGTTCTTGTCATTGTGACACTGATTTTAGTATGAATGCTGGCACTTATACTTACTTAAATAATTTATTATTTAAAAGTATAACTCTTAGAGAGAGTGTTTTAATCCCAATGTATTTATAATTAGTATATCTTTTATGGGTTGATATACTTAATTCACTATAAAAAATGCTCTGATACCAATCTGTCACACCCCAAAACCAAGAACGACGGAAACGTTCCGGGGTGGAGGACGTCATGTGAAGTATCATAACAGTGTAAAGTAGTAAACAAGCAACAACATCATCCATTGCATTAAAAGTACAGTTTTAATACATGTGTTTTCTTTCATAATGTACAACAATAAAATGAATAATCAAAATAAGACGAGTCTTGTCTGTGCTCCGTCTTCTCAAAACCTGGCCATCGTACCTGTCTAACCGGTGACCTGAGAATACAAGTAATTTTGAAAGTGAGTATCAGCCTAAAGCTGGTGAATTCATAAGTATTTAAGTGTCATTGTCTTGTTTTGGAAAGCTATTATGAATGCCATGTAAATCTTTAAATGAAACAATTGATATAAGTATGAAAAACCCTAGAAAATCCCATCTTTCCTACTAGTATGAAATGTAGTCTTCTACCAAGACCCGAATCTTTTGTTATGACAATGTAGTCTTCTACCAAGACCCGAATGTTTTACTATGATAATGATAGTTTTCCTTCTTTTTGACTATTACAAACAGTACTTAGTCTAACTCATCGTTTATGTGAATGTATCACAAAATAAAGTAAATAGGAAAAGAATATAATAGTCTTCTACAAAGACCCGAATGTTTTGCTATGAAAATGATAGTTTTTCCATCTTTTTGACTATTACAAATAGTACTTAGTCTAACTCATCGTTTATGTGAATGTATCACAAAATAAAGTAATAGGAAAAATATAATCATGTAAGTGTTATCCTTTTGTATTAGGATTAACATGACATCGCGATTTGCGAAATGTATAACCTTTGAACATCCGTAGATTGTTCAATTGTCCTCTGTAGCTACAACAGGGCGGAGGAAGGGTTAGTCCCGTTAAGGTACTCCTAATATAAGTATTAACCGAAGGCATTCGTAGATGTTCATCGACCTCTGTAGCGAATAGTAGGCCCGAGGAATGGTTTGTCCCGTAGAGGTACTCCTAGTATAAGTAATAACCGTAGGCATCCGTAGATGTTCATCAACCACTGGTGCTAACAGTTGGTAAGTTTTTAGACTTTTTGCCATATCACAACCATTCTTGGGCATGTGCTAATCACTCCTCAGAACAGCATAGTTGATCAGGCTATGCTACTCCCAAGACTGACCATACATCCCCAGGCTTACTTGTGATATTCAACAATCGTAATACTTTTGTTCTTGTCATTGTGACACTGATTTTAGTATGAATGCAGGCACTTATACTTACTTAAATAATTTATTATTTAAAAGTATAACTCTTAGAGAGAGTGTTTTAATCCCAATGTATTTATAATTAGTATATCTTTTATGGGTTGATATACTTAATTCACTATAAAAAATGCTCTGATACCAATCTGTCACACCCCAAAACCAAGAATGACGGAAACGTTCCGGGGTGGAGGACGTCATGTGAAGTATCATAACAGTGTAAAGTAGTAAACAAGCAACAACATCATCCATTGCATTAAAAGTAAAGTTTTAATACATGTGTGTTCTTTCATAATGTACAACAATAAAATGAATAATCAAAATAAGACGAGTCTTGTCTGTGCTCCGTCTTCTCAAAACCTGGCCATCGTACCTGTCTAACCGGTGACCTGAGAATACAAGTTATTTTGAAAGTGAGTATCAGCCTAAAGCTGGTGAATTCATAAGTATTTAAGTGTCATTGTCTTGTTTTGGAAAGCTATTATGAATGCCATGTAAATCTTTAAATGAAACAATTGATATAAGTATGAAAAACCCTAGAAAATCCCATCTTTCCTACTAGTATGAAATGTAGTCTTCTACCAAGACCCGAATCTTTTGTTATGACAATGTAGTCTTCTACCAAGACCCGAATGTTTTACTATGATAATGATAGTTTTCCTTCTTTTTGACTATTACAAACAGTACTTAGTCTAACTCATCGTTTATGTGAATGTATCACAAAATAAAGTAAATAGGAAAAGAATATAATAGTCTTCTACAAAGACCCGAATGTTTTGCTATGAAAATGATAGTTTTTCCATCTTTTTTGTAACAGCTCAAATTTTTCAAACAAATTTTTCATTCTTAAAACATAATATTTTCCATTAAAACAAGGCATAAATAGTTTAATTATTCGGTCAATACAATTATTCAAACTCCCAAGATCCTAAAACAATCTTCAGTGTGTATCGATCATGCCGGCGCCTTCCCACGGTCCTCGCTAGTACCTGAAATGCATACATACGCAACAACTGTAAGCATAAATGCTTAGTGAGTTCCCCAATATACACTTACACACATACGCCTTTCCAGGCCCGGACCTTCTGGTCCTCATTACAACGCCTTCCGGCCCATCACATAATCGCCTTCCGACCCATAACATATTGCCTTCCGGCCCACATATCATACATAGCACATATAACACTTAACTTACCACATATAGCATACATATCCATATAACACTTAACTTACCACTTATAGCATACATATCCATATAACACTTAACTTCCCACTTATAGCATATAAACATAACACATACATACTTGACCTTCCGGTCACACAGTCAAACCCTTCCGGGTACAGTATAGTGAGAAGACTCACCTCGTAAGTGCTGAAAGCTAGCAACTCCTGAAATCACTCGCGCACAAACCGACGAGCTACAACCCTCCTATCACATTACATAACTCATTAACACTCATATCAGCTAAATGTGACTATCCCTAAGAAGTCAGACTTAGGTCAACTCTGGTCAACGGTCAACGGTCAACCCGACTGGACTCGGCGAGTACCATGGCGACTCGGCGAGTCTAGTCGTCCTCACAGATTCCTGAATATTCCCTTTCTACTCGTCGAGTATACCTCTTGACTCGACGAGGTCCTTGTGGAAGAATCGCGGGGCCACCCCGACTCCACTCGCCGAGTCTGATGAACAACTCGGCGAGTCCCACAACATCTTCAAGCTACTCGCCGAGTCTGAAGAACAACTCGGCGAGTCCATGCCATGCAGACGAGTAACTGCTTCCTGGGATAGGTCTCGTCCCGAAGTACACATGCATGGGACCTTCTGGACCTCTAAAGGTCCTAATACAAGACTATAATCGTGGGGTAACAAGGCATTTCTTCATCAAATCACTAAATGGGTTCTATAAACCCTAATTTCATAATTACATCAAAATAACAGAGCAAACACGAATTCTTACCTGGATGATGTGTTCTCTGTATTCCCAACTTCAGAATGTGACCCCCTTGCTGCTCTTTTAGCCAATCCTCCCTCTTCCTTGCACACCCACTCTTCTCTAACCAATAATGGCCTAAGATCCTTGCTCCTGCTGCACTTAATCGATTTAGGGTTCCTCTCAGAAGGCAAAAACGAACAATGACGGCCAATGGACCCCTTTTATACGTCCCAACCTTGAACGGTTAGGGTTTCTGCTGAACAGCGTCGACTTGCCGAGTCCATATCTGGACTCGTCGAGTCCAGTCGCGGAACCGCGACCAAGTCCGCGATCCTACTCGGCGAGTCTAGGCACCAACTCGCCGAGTCCCCTCTTAAATCACCCCAAAAACATAATTTTAATAATACCTGAGGTTCCGGGCTGTTACAATTCTCCCCCACTTGGATTAGACTTCGCCCTCGAAGTCTCATTCTGCAAATAGTTCCGGATGCTGCTCCCGCATTTCACGCTCCGGTTCCCAAGTCATTTCTGATCCCTTACGGTGTTGCCATTGAACCAACACCAGAGGTACTTCCTTATTCCTCAGAACCTTGATCTTCCGATCCCTGATAGCCACTGGTCTTTCCGCGTAATTCAGGCTCGCATCCACCTGAATATCCTCCAATGGAACCACTGCCGACTCATCGGCTATGCACTTCCTCAACTGCGATACATGAAAAGTGTCATGGATCTGACCCAACTCCGCTGGCAACTCCAACCGATAGGCTACCCGGCCTACTCTTGCAATCACACGAAATGGCCCAATATACCGGGGCCCCAATTTGCCCCTCTTCCTGAATCGAATCACTCCTTTCCAAGGAGAGACCTTCAGGAGAACGAAGTCGCCGACTTGAAATTCAAGCTCGGATCGGCGCCTGTCTGCGTAACTCTTCTGTCGGCTCTGGGCAGTCAATAATCTTTGTCTCACTTGTTGAATCTGCTCTGTCGTCTGGAGTATAATCTCCGTGCTGCCCATCACTCTCTGTCCCACCTCTCCCCAGCAAATGGGGGTCCGACACCTCCTACCATACAACAGCTCGAAAGGTGGCATACCAATGCTCGAATGATGGCTGTTGTTGTAGGAGAACTCTGCCAATGGTAAGTACGCATCCCAACTACCCCCGAAGTCTAACACACACGCTCGGAGCATGTCTTCCAGCGTCTGAATTGTCCGTTCGCTCTGACCGTCTGTCTGGGGATGGTATGCGGTACTAAAATGCAATTTAGTACCCAGCTCCTCATGGAATTTCTTCCAGAATCTGGAAGTAAAGCGCACATCACGGTCTGACACAATCGAGATCGGCACCCCGTGCCGAGACACCACCTCTCTAACGTATATCTCCGCCAATTTCTCCGCCGAAGAACTCTCACTGATGGCAAGGAAGTGTGCACTCTTTGTCAACCTATCCACGATCACCCAAATTGCGTCAACTCCCCTAGCAGTCCTCGGCAATTTGGTGATAAAATCCATAGTAATCTGCTCCCACTTCCACTCGGGGATCTCCAATGGCTGTAACTTGCCATGCGGTCTCTGGTGCTCAGCCTTAACCCTACGGCAGGTCAAGCACCTCTCAACGAACCATGCCACGTCCCTCTTCATACAGGGCCACCAATATTCCTTCCTTAGATCCAGATACATCTTTGTAGCACCGGGATGGATCGAGAATTTCGATTTATGAGCCTCTTCCATCAACGTAACACGCGTACCGCCCACGAACGGCACCCAAATCCGACCCCGAAACGTCATAAAGCCTCGACCATCCTTGACAAACTCTGAGACTAACCCCACAACCCGCTCCTTCTTCTGCATTTCTGGTCGCACAGCCTCAGCCTGTGCCCTACGAATATCGTCCAATACAGGAGTCATCACGGTCAGTCTCAAGCACACATCTCGCAATGGAGTGCTCTCCGCCCTGCGGCTCAATGCATCGGCTACCACATTAGCCTTGCCTGGGTGGTACAGGATCTCACAATCATAATCCTTGACCACATCCAACCACCTCCTCTGACGCATATTTAGGTTGGGTTGATCCATCAAATACTTCAAACTCTTATGGTCCGTGTATATCGTACATCGAACCCCATACAAGTAGTGGCGCCAAATCTTGAGAGCGAACACTACTGCCCCCAGCTCTAAATCATGCGTGGGATATCTCGCCTCATGAGGCTTCAGCTGCCTCGACGCATAAGCTATCACATGACCCCTCTGCATCAACACTGCACCCAATCCCGAAATCGATGCGTCGCAATATACCACGAAATCTTCCATCCCTTCTGGGAGAGCTAATACCGGGGCTTCGCACAATCTCTGGCGAAGTGTCTCAAAGGAGGTCTGCTGCTCGGGCCCCCATGAGAACGTAACACCCTTCCGGGTCAATCTGGTGAGTGGCACTGCAATCTTGGAGAAATCCTTGATAAATCTCCGATAATACCCTGCCAACCCAAGGAAACTTCTGATCTCAGAGGGTGACTTCGGCACCTCCCAACTCATCACCGCCTCAACCTTGGCCGGGTCGACCAATATCCCTTTCTGATTAACCACATGTCCTAGAAACTGGACCTCCCGCAACCAGAATTCACATTTGGAGAACTTTGCATAAAGCTTCTCCGACCTCAATACCTCAAGGACCTCCCTCAAATGTTCCTCATGCTGCTCTCTCGATCTCGAATACACCAGAATGTCGTCGATAAATACGATCACTGACCGATCCAACATCGGCCTGCATACCCTGTTCATGAGATCCATGAACACAGCCGGGGCATTGGTGAGTCCAAAAGGCATCACCACAAACTCATAATGCCCGTATCGCGTCCTAAACGCTGTCTTCTGGACATCTTCATCCCGCACTCTCACCTGATGGTAACCCGACCTCAGATCGATCTTGGAAAACCACGATGCTCCCTGCAACTGATCGAATAGATCATCGATCCTCGGCAACGGGTAACGGTTCTTGACCGTTAGCTTGTTCAACTCCCGGTAATCAATGCACATCCGGTGTGAACCATCCTTCTTCTTGACGAACAAAATAGGTGCTCCCCATGGCGAGCTGCTCGGCCGAATGAATCCCTTCCCTAGCAACTCCTGGAGTTGCGAGGACAACTCTTGCATCTCTGGGGGTGCAAGACGATAGGGCACTTTAGCAATAGGTGCTGCCCCCGGAACCAGATCAATACTAAACTCTACTTGCCTCACAGGCGGTACTCCCGGCAACTCCTCGGGAAAGACATCTGAAAATTCGCGCACCACCGGAACTTCCTCAACTGACTTCGATTTCTCGAAAACCTTCCGCGTATCCATCACATACGCCACAAAACCTTTACAGCCCTGCCGTAGACACTGCCTCGCCCTAGCGGCCGAACAAAAAGCTGATCCCGAACGGGTACCCTCGCCGTACACCGAAAGAACTCCCCCTCTAGGGTCTCGTATAGTCACCAACTGACGCTCACAGTCGATAACAGCGCCAAACCGGCTCAGCCAGTCCATGCCCACGATGACACAGACATCCCCCATCGCGATAGGAATCAGGTCAATCGGGAATCCAACCCCGAAAATTTCTAGTACACATCCCCGAAGAACCTCCGTAGCACAAATCACCTTCTCGTCAGCTATAGAGACTCTCAAAGGTCGACTCAACGACTCACGACTAACACCAATATGCTGACTAAAGGCTAAGGACACAAAGGACCTACTCGCACCCGAGTCAAATAACACTAAGGCAGGCACAGAGTTCACAAGAAAAGTACCTACGCATATAATAACATAAGCATAACATCTTGACATTAAAGTAAGTACATGAATTAAAACATACCTGCCACAACATCGGGCGCAGCGCGGACCTCCTCCGCAGTCAGCTGAAAGGCTCTCCCACGAGCCCTCGGGGCCTCGACCTTCACCGGTCGAGTCTCAGTAGTCCTGGCAACAGGTGCAGATCCCTGACGAAGCTGAGGGCACTCGGCCTTCCGATGGCCGGTCTGGTTGCAATGAAAGCAAACCATAAATCCCTTGGGACACTCCCTAGCAATGTGTCCCTCCTTGCCACACTTGTAGCAAGCACCGGCTCGACACGCCCCATCATGACCCTTACCGCACTTTACGCAAGTGCGGTTCTTCGAACCTCCCGTCCTCGAATCGGCGGACTTGATCCGCTTAGCTGCCGGCTGAGACTGAGCCGGTCGCCGGTCTGCCTGCTGAGACTCGGCCTCCTCCCTGGCCTGAGTCTCTAACTTGATCTCACGCTTCCTGGCATTCGCCTGAAGCTCAGCAAAAGTATGGTAAGTGGAGTTTGACACAAACTCCCGGATCTCCCTCCTCAGAACACCCAAGTACCGGCTCATCCGAGCCTGCTCTGTGGCCACTAGCTCAGGGCAAAACATCGCCCTCTCGTGGAACTTCCGCGTGATCGCCGCCACCGAATCAGTACCCTGCTTGAGGGCTAAGAACTCCTGAACCAATCGTTCCCGCTCCACCGGGGGAACGTACTCATCTCTGAACATGGTAGTGAACCCCTCCCATGTCACTGCCGCAGTCTCTGCTAAAGTGAAGTTCGCCGTCACGAACTTCCACCAGTCCTTGGCTCCCAGACGGAGCTGGTTCAAAGCGAACCGTACCCTCAGGTGCTCCGGGCATGAACAAGTGTAGAAGCACCCCTCTATATCTGCGATCCACCTCATCGCAGCAATCGGATCCTGCGTCCCGTCGAACTCTGGTGGCTTCGTGTTGCTGAACTCTCGGAACAGCAATGAATCACCCCCCTGTGGCCTAGCAGCGGCCACAGCTGCGGTAGCTGCAGCGGTTGCAGCCTCAGTCAATGCGGCGTACCGCTCGTCGAACGTCTCCATAAGGGTGGTCTTGATAGACCCAAACATCTCCGGGATCTCGGCCCGGATCGCCGCCGCCACCTCCTCGTGGATCATCTGACGAATATCCTCGTCACTCACACCGCTCGTACTCGCCCCGTGTCGCGGTCTAACCATGGTATCTCTGAAATACAACATAAAATTATCAGAGATTCTATCAAGTGTAATTGCACTCGATAACGCGACCCTACCCCGTCCCCGACATCCAGGGATTCTTACTTGGGTCTCCCACTGACCCGGTGTCCTCGGTAGTACGGGCCCAATACTACCGACCACACCGCATCAGTGTTCATCCCAAGTCCTCCTCCCCAGACTTCGGATAGTGAGTACTCTACTTCTGATACGCTCAAGCTACCCGCATACTAGCAAAGCATCACATATAGGCAACTTCCCTAGACTAAGGCATCACAAATCAGGCCACTCTAGTCCTATCATGAATACCTAGTCTTCTAGCATGCATAACAATTCATATCATATAATATTGTAAGGTATTTTGGGTATCTTTTACCGTTCGGGCGCTGACTGATCGTACACACTGCTTCTTTCTTGCTTACCACAAAACCATTTACAAAAGTTTATGCCTTTATTTGAAAAGTTTCCTCAAATCCTCAGTTTGAGTTCAGTTACCCCCGAAGGTGCACCCGAATCCCTCAAACCAAGGCTCTGATACCAATTGTAACAGCTCAAATTTTTCAAACAAATTTTTCATTCTTAAAACATAATATTTTCCATTAAAACAAGGCATAAATAGTTTAATTATTCGGTCAATACAATTATTCAAACTCCCAAGATCCTAAAACAATCTTCAGTGTGTATCGATCATGCCGGCGCCTTCCCACGGTCCTCGCTAGTACCTGAAATGCATACATACGCAACAACTGTAAGCATAAATGCTTAGTGAGTTCCCCAATATACACTTACACACATACGCCTTTCCAGGCCCGGACCTTCTGGTCCTCATTACAACGCCTTCCGGCCCATCACATAATCGCCTTCCGGCCCATAACATATTGCCTTCCGGCCCACATATCATACATAGCACATATAACACTTAACTTACCACATATAGCATACATATCCATATAACACTTAACTTACCACTTATAGCATACATATCCATATAACACTTAACTTCCCACTTATAGCATATAAACATAACACATACATACTTGACCTTCCGGTCACACAGTCAAACCCTTCTGGGTACAGTATAGTGAGAAGACTCACCTCGTAAGTGCTGAAAGCTAGCAACTCCTGAAATCACTCGCGCACAAACCGACGAGCTACAACCCTCCTATCACATTACATAACTCATTAACACTCATATCAGCTAAATGTGACTATCCCTAAGAAGTCAGACTTAGGTCAACTCTGGTCAACGGTCAACGGTCAACCCGACTGGACTCGGCGAGTACCATGGCGACTCGGCGAGTCTAGTCGTCCTCACAGATTCCTGAATATTCCCTTTCTACTCGTCGAGTATACCTCTTGACTCGACGAGGTCCTTGTGGAAGAATCGCGGGGCCACCCCGACTCCACTCGCCGAGTCTGATGAACAACTCGGCGAGTCCCAGCACATCTTCAAGCTACTCGCCGAGTCTGAAGAACAACTCGGCGAGTCCATGCCATGCAGACGAGTAACTGCTTCCTGGGATAGGTCTCGTCCCGAAGTACACATGCATGGGACCTTCTGGACCTCTAAAGGTCCTAATACAAGACTATAATCGTGGGGTAACAAGGCATTTCTTCATCAAATCACTAAATGGGTTCTATAAACCCTAATTTCATAATTACATCAAAATAACAGAGCAAACACGAATTCTTACCTGGATGATGTGTTCTCTGTATTCCCAACTTCAGAATGTGACCCCCTTGCTGCTCTTTTAGCCAATCCTCCCTCTTCCTTGCACACCCACTCTTCTCTAACCAATAATGGCCTAAGATCCTTGCTCCTGCTGCACTTAATCGATTTAGGGTTCCTCTCAGAAGGCAAAAACGAACAATGACGGCCAATGGACCCCTTTTATACGTCCCAACCTTGAACGGTTAGGGTTTCTGCTGAACAGCGTCGACTCGCCGAGTCCATATCTGGACTCGTCGAGTCCAGTCGCGGAACCGCGACCAAGTCCGCGATCCTACTCGGCGAGTCTAGGCACCAACTCGCCGAGTCCCCTCTTAAATCACCCCAAAAACATAATTTTAATAATACCTGAGGTTCCGGGCTGTTACATTTTTGACTATTACAAATAGTACTTAGTCTAACTCATCGTTTATGTGAATGTATCCAAAAATAAAGTAATAGGAAAAATATAATCATGTAAGTGTTATCCTTTTGTATTAGGATTAACATGACATCGCGATTTGCGAAATGTATAACCTTTGAACATCCGTAGATTGTTCAATTGTCCTCTGTAGCTACAACAGGGCGGAGGAAGGGTTAGTCCCGTTAAGGTACTCCTAATATAAGTATTAACCGTAGGCATTCGTAGATGTTCATCGACCTCTGTAGCGAACAGTAGGCCCGAGGAATGGTTTGTCCCGTAGAGGTACTCCTAGTATAAGTAATAACCGTAGGCATCCGTAGATGTTCATCAACCACTGGTGCTAACAGTTGGTAAGTTTTTAGACTTGTTGCCATATCACAACCATTCTTGGGCATGTGCTAATCACTCCTCAGAACAGCATAGTTGATCAGGCTATGCTACTCCCAAGACTGACCATACATCCCCAGGCTTACTTGTGATATTCAACAATCGTAATACTTTTGTTCTTGTCATTGTGACACTGATTTTAGTATGAATGCAGGCACTTATACTTACTTAAATAATTTATTATTTAAAAGTATAACTCTTAGAGAGAGTGTTTTAATCCCAATGTATTTATAATTAGTATATCTTTTATGGGTTGATATACTTAATTCACTATAAAAAATGCTCTGATACCAATCTGTCACACCCCAAAACCAAGAACGACGGAAACGTTCCGGGGTGGAGGACGTCATGTGAAGTATCATAACAGTGTAAAGTAGTAAACAAGCAACAACATCATCCATTGCATTAAAAGTAAAGTTTTAATACATGTGTGTTCTTTCATAATGTACAACAATAAAATGAATAATCAAAATAAGACGAGTCTTGTCTGTGCTCCGTCTTCTCAAAACCTGGCCATCGTACCTGTCTAACCGGTGACCTGAGAATACAAGTTATTTTGAAAGTGAGTATCAGCCTAAAGCTGGTGAATTCATAAGTATTTAAGTGTCATTGTCTTGTTTTGGAAAGCTATTATGAATGCCATGTAAATCTTTAAATGAAACAATTGATATAAGTATGAAAAACCCTAGAAAATCCCATCTTTCCTACTAGTATGAAATGTAGTCTTCTACCAAGACCCGAATCTTTTGTTATGACAATGTAGTCTTCTACCAAGACCCGAATGTTTTACTATGATAATGATAGTTTTCCTTCTTTTTGACTATTACAAACAGTACTTAGTCTAACTCATCGTTTATGTGAATGTATCACAAAATAAAGTAAATAGGAAAAGAATATAATAGTCTTCTACAAAGACCCGAATGTTTTGCTATGAAAATGATAGTTTTTCCATCTTTTTGACTATTACAAATAGTACTTAGTCTAACTCATCGTTTATGTGAATGTATCACAAAATAAAGTAATAGGAAAAATATAATCATGTAAGTGTTATCCTTTTGTATTAGGATTAACATGACATCGCGATTTGCGAAATGTATAACCTTTGAACATCCGTAGATTGTCCAATTGTCCTCTGTAGCTACAACAGGGCGGAGGAAGGGTTAGTCCCGTTAAGGTACTCCTAATATAAGTATTAACCGTAGGCATTCGTAGATGTTCATCGACCTCTGTAGCGAACAGTAGGCCCGAGGAATGGTTTGTCCCGTAGAGGTACTCCTAGTATAAGTAATAACCGTAGGCATCCGTAGATGTTCATCAACCACTGGTGCTAACAGTTGGTAAGTTTTTAGACTTGTTGCCATATCACAACCATTCTTGGGCATGTGCTAATCTCTCCTCAGAACATCATAGTTGATCAGGCTATGCTACTCCCAAGACTGACCATACATCCCCAGGCTTACTTGTGATATTCAACAATCGTAATACTTTTGTTCTTGTCATTGTGACACTGATTTTAGTATGAATGCAGGCACTTATACTTACTTAAATTATTTATTATTTAAAAGTATAACTCTTAGAGAGAGTGTTTTAATCCCAATGTATTTATAATTAGTATATCTTTTATGGGTTGATATACTTAATTCACTATAAAAAATGCTCTGATACCAATCTGTCACACCCCAAAACCAAGAACGACGGAAACGTTCCGGGGTGGAGGACGTCATGTGAAGTATCATAACAGTGTAAAGTAGTAAACAAGCAACAACATCATCCATTGCATTAAAAGTACAGTTTTAATACATGTGTTTTCTTTCATAATGTACAACAATAAAATGAATAATCAAAATAAGACGAGTCTTGTCTGTGCTCCGTCTTCTCAAAACCTGGCCATCGTACCTGTCTAACCGGTGACCTGAGAATACAAGTTATTTTGAAAGTGAGTATCAGCCTAAAGCTGGTGAATTCATAAGTATTTAAGTGTCATTGTCTTGTTTTGGAAAGCTATTATGAATGCCATGTAAATCTTTAAATGAAACAATTGATATAAGTATGAAAAACCCTAGAAAATCCCATCTTTCCTACTAGTATGAAATGTAGTCTTCTACCAAGACCCGAATCTTTTGTTATGACAATGTAGTCTTCTACCAAGACCCGCATGTTTTACTATGATAATGATAGTTTTCCTTCTTTTTGACTATTACAAACAGTACTTAGTCTAACTCATCGTTTATGTGAATGTATCACAAAATAAAGTAAATAGGAAAAGAATATAATAGTCTTCTACAAAGACCCGAATGTTTTGCTATGAAAATGATAGTTTTTCCATCTTTTTGACTATTACAAATAGTACTTAGTCTAACTCATCGTTTATGTGAATGTATCACAAAATAAAGTAATAGGAAAAATATAATCATGTAAGTGTTATCCTTTTGTATTAGGATTAACATGACATCGCGATTTGCGAAATGTATAACCTTTGAACATCCGTAGATTGTTCAATTGTCCTCTGTAGCTACAACAGGGCGGAGGAAGGGTTAGTCCCGTTAAGGTACTCCTAATATAAGTATTAACCGTAGGCATTCGTAGATGTTCATCGACCTCTGTAGCGAACAGTAGGCCCGAGGAATGGTTTGTCCCGTAGAGGTACTCCTAGTATAAGTAATAACCGTAGGCATCCGTAGATGTTCATCAACCACTGGTGCTAACAGTTGGTAAGCTTTTAGACTTGTTGCCATATCACAACCATTCTTGGGCATGTGCTAATCACTCCTCAGAACAGCATAGTTGATCAGGCTATGCTACTCCCAAGACTGACCGTACATCCCCAGGCTTACTTGTGATATTCAACAATCGTAATACTTTTGTTCTTGTCATTGTGACACTGATTTTAGTATGAATGCAGGCACTTATACTTACTTAAATAACTTATTATTTAAAAGTATAACTCTTAGAGAGAGTGTTTTAATCCCAATGTATTTATAATTAGTATATCTTTTATGGGTTGATATACTTAATTCACTATAAAAAATGCTCTGATACCAATCTGTCACACCCCAAAACCAAGAACGACGGAAACGTTCCGGGGTGGAGGACGTCATGTGAAGTATCATAACAGTGTAAAGTAGTAAACAAGCAACAACATCATCCATTGCATTAAAAGTAAAGTTTTAATACATGTGTGTTCTTTCATAATGTACAACAATAAAATGAATAATCAAAATAAGACGAGTCTTGTCTGTGCTCCGTCTTCTCAAAACCTGGCCATCGTACCTGTCTAACCGGTGACCTGAGAATACAAGTTATTTTGAAAGTGAGTATCAGCCTAAAGCTGGTGAATTCATAAGTATTTAAGTGTCATTGTCTTGTTTTGGAAAGCTATTATGAATGCCATGTAAATCTTTAAATGAAACAATTGATATAAGTATGAAAAACCCTAGAAAATCCCATCTTTCCTACTAGTATGAAATGTAGTCTTCTACCAAGACCCGAATCTTTTGTTATGACAATGTAGTCTTCTACCAAGACTCGAATGTTTTACTATGATAATGATAGTTTTCCTTCTTTTTGACTATTACAAACAGTACTTAGTCTAACTCATCGTTTATGTGAATGTATCACAAAATAAAGTAAATAGGAAAAGAATATAATAGTCTTCTACCAAGACCCGAATGTTTTGCTATGAAAATGATAGTTTTTCCATCTTTTTGACTATTACAAATAGTACTTAGTCTAACTCATCGTTTATGTGAATGTATCACAAACTAAAGTAATAGGAAAAATATAATCATGTAAGTGTTATCCTTTTGTATTAGGATTAACATGACATCGCGATTTGCGAAATGTATAACCTTTGAACATCCGTAGATTGTTCAATTGTCCTCTGTAGCTACAACAGGGCAGAGGAAGGGTTAGTCCCGTTAAGGTACTCCTAATATAAGTATTAACCGTAGGCATTCGTAGATGTTCATCGACCTCTGTAGCGAACAGTAGGCCCGAGGAATGGTTTGTCCCGTAGAGGTACTCCTAGTATAAGTAATAACCGTAGGCATCCGTAGATGTTCATCAACCACTGGTGCTAACAGTTGGTAAGTTTTTAGACTTGTTGCCATATCACAACCATTCTTGGGCATGTGCTAATCACTCCTCAGAACAGCATAGTTGATCAGGCTATGCTACTCCCAAGACTGACCATACATCCCCAGGCTTACTTGTGATATTCAACAATCGTAATACTTTTGTTCTTGTCATTGTGACACTGATTTTAGTATGAATGCAGGCACTTATACTTACTTAAATAATTTATTATTTAAAAGTATAACTCTTAGAGAGAGTGTTTTAATCCCAATGTATTTATAATTAGTATATCTTTTATGGGTTGATATACTTAATTCACTATAAAAAATGCTCTGATACCAATCTGTCACACCCCAAAACCAAGAACGACGGAAACGTTCCGGGGTGGAGGACGTCATGTGAAGTATCATAACAGTGTAAAGTAGTAAACAAGCAACAACATCATCCATTGCATTAAAATTACAGTTTTAATACATGTGTGTTCTTTCATAATGTACAACAATAAAATGAATAATCAAAATAAGACGAGTCTTGTCTGTGCTCCGTCTTCTCAAAACCTGGCCATCGTACCTGTCTAACCGGTGACCTGAGAATACAAGTTATTTTGAAAGTGAGTATCAGCCTAAAGCTGGTGAATTCATAAGTATTTAAGTGTCATTGTCTTGTTTTGGAAAGCTATTATGAATGCCATGTAAATCTTTAAATGAAACAATTGATATAAGTATGAAAAACCCTAGAAAATCCCATCTTTCCTACTAGTATGAAATGTAGTCTTCTACCAAGACCCGAATCTTTTGTTATGACAATGTAGTCTTCTACCAAGACCCGAATGTTTTACTATGATAATGATAGTTTTCCTTCTTTTTGACTATTACAAACAGTACTTAGTCTAACTCATCGTTTATGTGAATGTATCACAAAATAAAGTAAATAGGAAAAGAATATAATAGTCTTCTACCAAGACCCGAATGTTTTGCTATGAAAATGATAGTTTTTCCATCTTTTTGACTATTACAAATAGTACTTAGTCTAACTCATCGTTTATGTGAATGTATCACAAAATAAAGTAATAGGAAAAATATAATCATGTAAGTGTTATCCTTTTGTATTAGGATTAACATGACATCGCGATTTGCGAAATGTATAACCTTTGAACATCCGTAGATTGTCCAATTGTCCTCTGTAGCTACAACAGGGCGGAGGAAGGGTTAGTCCCGTTAAGGTACTCCTAATATAAGTATTAACCGTAGGCATTCGTAGATGTTCATCGACCTCTGTAGCGAACAGTAGGCCCGAGGAATGGTTTGTCCCGTAGAGGTACTCCTAGTATAAGTAATAACCGTAGGCATCCGTAGATGTTCATCAACCACTGGTGCTAACAGTTGGTAAGTTTTTAGACTTGTTGCCATATCACAACCATTCTTGGGCATGTGCTAATCACTCCTCAGAACAGCATAGTTGATCAGGCTATGCTACTCCCAAGACTGACCATACATCCCCAGGCTTACTTGTGATATTCAACAATCGTAATACTTTTGTTCTTGTCATTGTGACACTGATTTTAGTATGAATGCAGGCACTTATACTTACTTAAATAATTTATTATTTAAAAGTATAACTCTTAGAGAGAGTGTTTTAATCCCAATGTATTTATAATTAGTATATCTTTTATGGGTTGATATACTTAATTCACTATAAAAAATGCTCTGATACCAATCTGTCACACCCCAAAACCAAGAACGACGGAAACGTTCCGGGGTGGAGGACGTCATGTGAAGTATCATAACAGTGTAAAGTAGTAAACAAGCAACAACATCATCCATTGCATTAAAAGTACAGTTTTAATACATGTGTTTTCTTTCATAATGTACAACAATAAAATGAATAATCAAAATAAGACGAGTCTTGTCTGTGCTCCGTCTTCTCAAAACCTGGCCATCGTACCTGTCTAACCGGTGACCTGAGAATACAAGTTATTTTGAAAGTGAGTATCAGCCTAAAGCTGGTGAATTCATAAGTATTTAAGTGTCATTGTCTTGTTTTGGAAAGCTATTATGAATGCCATGTAAATCTTTAAATGAAACAATTGATATAAGTATGAAAAACCCTAGAAAATCCCATCTTTCCTACTAGTATGAAATGTAGTCTTCTACCAAGACCCGAATCTTTTGTTATGACAATGTAGTCTTCTACCAAGACCCGAATGTTTTACTATGATAATGATAGTTTTCCTTCTTTTTGACTATTACAAACAGTACTTAGTCTAACTCATCGTTTATGTGAATGTATCACAAAATAAAGTAAATAGGAAAAGAATATAATAGTCTTCTACCAAGACCCGAATGTTTTGCTATGAAAATGATAGTTTTTTCCATCTTTTTGACTATTACAAATAGTACTTAGTCTAACTCATCGTTTATGTGAATGTATCACAAAATAAAGTAATAGGAAAAATATAATCATGTAAGTGTTATCCTTTTGTATTAGGATTAACATGACATTGCGATTTGCGAAATGTATAACCTTTGAACATCCGTAGATTGTTCAATTGTCCTCTGTAGCTACAACAGGGCGGAGGAAGGGTTAGTCCCGTTAAGGTACTCCTAATATAAGTATTAACCGTAGGCATTCGTAGATGTTCATCGACCTCTGTAGCGAACAGTAGGCCCGAGGAATGGTTTGTCCCGTAAAGGTACTCCTAGTATAAGTAATAACCGTAGGCATCCGTAGATGTTCATCAACCACTGGTGCTAACAGTTGGTAAGTTTTTAGACTTGTTGCCATATCACAACCATTCTTGGGCATGTGCTAATCACTCCTCAGAACAGCATAGTTGATCAGGCTATGCTACTCCCAAGACTGACCATACATCCCCTGGCTTACTTGTGATATTCAACAATCGTAATACTTTTGTTCTTGTCATTGTGACACTGATTTTAGTATGAATGCAAGCACTTATACTTACTTAAATAATTTATTATTTAAAAGTATAACTCTTAGAGAGAGTGTTTTAATCCCAATGTATTTATAATTAGTATATCTTTTATGGGTTGATATACTTAATTCACTATAAAAAAATGCTCTGATACCAATCTGTCACACCCCAAAACCAAGAACGACGGAAACGTTCCGGGGTGGAGGACGTCATGTGAAGTATCATAACAGTGTAAAGTAGTAAACAAGCAACAACATCATCCATTGCATTAAAAGTAAAGTTTTAATACATGTGTGTTCTTTCATAATGTACAACAATAAAATGAATAATCAAAATAAGACGAGTCTTGTCTGTGCTCCGTCTTCTAAAAACCTGGCCATCGTACCTGTCTAACCGGTGACCTGAGAATACAAGTTATTTTGAAAGTGAGTATCAGCCTAAAGCTGGTGAATTCATAAGTATTTAAGTGTCATTGTCTTGTTTTGGAAAGCTATTATGAATGCCATGTAAATCTTTAAATGAAACAATTGATATAAGTATGAAAAACCCTAGAAAATCCCATCTTTCCTACTAGTATGAAATGTAGTCTTCTACCAAGACCCGAATCTTTTGTTATGACAATGTAGTCTTCTACCAAGACCCGAATGTTTTACTATGATAATGATAGTTTTCCTTCTTTTTGACTATTACAAACAGTACTTAGTCTAACTCATCGTTTATGTGAATGTATCACAAAATAAAGTAAATAGGAAAAGAATATAATAGTCTTCTACCAAGACCCGAATGTTTTGCTATGAAAATGATAGTTTTTTCCATCTTTTTGACTATTACAAATAGTACTTAGTCTAACTCATCGTTTATGTGAATGTATCACAAAATAAAGTAATAGGAAAAATATAATCATGTAAGTGTTATCCTTTTGTATTAGGATTAACATGACATTGCGATTTGCGAAATGTATAACCTTTGAACATCCGTAGATTGTTCAATTGTCCTCTGTAGCTACAACAGGGCGGAGGAAGGGTTAGTCCCGTTAAGGTACTCCTAATATAAGTATTAACCGTAGGCATTCGTAGATGTTCATCGACCTCTGTAGCGAACAGTAGGCCCGAGGAATGGTTTGTCCCGTAAAGGTACTCCTAGTATAAGTAATAACCGTAGGCATCCGTAGATGTTCATCAACCACTGGTGCTAACAGTTGGTAAGTTTTTAGACTTGTTGCCATATCACAACCATTCTTGGGCATGTGCTAATCACTCCTCAGAACAGCATAGTTGATCAGGCTATGCTACTCCCAAGACTGACCATACATCCCCTGGCTTACTTGTGATATTCAACAATCGTAATACTTTTGTTCTTGTCATTGTGACACTGATTTTAGTATGAATGCAAGCACTTATACTTACTTAAATAATTTATTATTTAAAAGTATAACTCTTAGAGAGAGTGTTTTAATCCCAATGTATTTATAATTAGTATATCTTTTATGGGTTGATATACTTAATTCACTATAAAAAAATGCTCTGATACCAATCTGTCACACCCCAAAACCAAGAACGACGGAAACGTTCCGGGGTGGAGGACGTCATGTGAAGTATCATAACAGTGTAAAGTAGTAAACAAGCAACAACATCATCCATTGCATTAAAAGTAAAGTTTTAATACATGTGTGTTCTTTCATAATGTACAACAATAAAATGAATAATCAAAATAAGACGAGTCTTGTCTGTGCTCCGTCTTCTAAAAACCTGGCCATCGTACCTGTCTAACCGGTGACCTGAGAATACAAGTTATTTTGAAAGTGAGTATCAGCCTAAAGCTGGTGAATTCATAAGTATTTAAGTGTCATTGTCTTGTTTTGGAAAGCTATTATGAATGCCATGTAAATCTTTAAATGAAACAATTGATATAAGTATGAAAAACCCTAGAAAATCCCATCTTTCCTACTAGTATGAAATGTAGTCTTCTACCAAGACCCGAATCTTTTGTTATGACAATGTAGTCTTCTACCAAGACCCGAATGTTTTACTATGATAATGATAGTTTTCCTTCTTTTTGACTATTACAAACAGTACTTAGTCTAACTCATCGTTTATGTGAATGTATCACAAAATAAAGTAAATAGGAAAAGAATATAATAGTCTTCTACCAAGACCCGAATGTTTTGCTATGAAAATGATAGTTTTTCCATCTTTTTGACTATTACATATAGTACTTAGTCTAACTCATCGTTTATCTGAATGTATCACAAACTAAAGTAATAGGAAAAATATAATCATGTAAGTGTTATCCTTTTGTATTAGGATTAACATGACATCGCGATTTGCGAAATGTATAACCTTTGAACATCCGTAGATTGTTCAATTGTCCTCTGTAGCTACAACAGGGCGGAGGAAGGGTTAGTCCCGTTAAGGTACTCCTAATATAAGTATTAACCGTAGGCATTCGTAGATGTTCATCGACCTCTGTAGCGAACAGTAGGCCCGAGGAATGGTTTGTCCCGTAGAGGTACTCCTAGTATAAGTAATAACCGTAGGCATCCGTAGATGTTCATCAACCACTGGTGCTAACAGTTGGTAAGTTTTTAGACTTGTTGCCATATCACAACCATTCTTGGGCATGTGCTAATCACTCCTCAGAACAGCATAGTTGATCAGGCTATGCTACTCCCAAGACTGACCATACATCCCCAGGCTTACTTGTGATATTCAACAATCGTAATACTTTTGTTCTTGTCATTGTGACACTGATTTTAGTATGAATGCAGGCACTTATACTTACTTAAATAATTTATTATTTAAAAGTATAACTCTTAGAGAGAGTGTTTTAATCCCAATGTATTTATAATTAGTATATCTTTTATGGGTTGATATACTTAATTCACTATAAAAAATGCTCTGATACCAATCTGTCACACCCCAAAACCAAGAACGACGGAAACGTTCCGGGGTGGAGGACGTCATGTGAAGTATCATAACAGTGTAAAGTAGTAAACAAGCAACAACATCATCCATTGCATTAAAAGTACAGTTTTAATACATGTGTTTTCTTTCATAATGTACAACAATAAAATGAATAATCAAAATAAGACGAGTCTTGTCTGTGCTCCGTCTTCTCAAAACCTGGCCATCGTACCTGTCTAACCGGTGACCTGAGAATACAAGTTATTTTGAAAGTGAGTATCAGCCTAAAGCTGGTGAATTCATAAGTATTTAAGTGTCATTGTCTTGTTTTGGAAAGCTATTATGAATGCCATGTAAATCTTTAAATGAAACAATTGATATAAGTATGAAAAACCCTAGAAAATCCCATCTTTCCTACTAGTATGAAATGTAGTCTTCTACCAAGACCCGAATCTTTTGTTATGACAATGTAGTCTTCTACCAAGACCCGAATGTTTTACTATGATAATGATAGTTTTCCTTCTTTTTGACTATTACAAACAGTACTTAGTCTAACTCATCGTTTATGTGAATGTATCACAAAATAAAGTAAATAGGAAAAGAATATAATAGTCTTCTACCAAGACCCGAATGTTTTGCTATGAAAATGATAGTTTTTCCATCTTTTTGACTATTACAAATAGTACTTAGTCTAACTCATCGTTTATGTGAATGTATCACAAAATAAAGTAATAGGAAAAATATAATCATGTAAGTGTTATCCTTTTGTATTAGGATTAACATGACATTGCGATTTGCGAAATGTATAACCTTTGAACATCCGTAGATTGTTCAATTGTCCTCTGTAGCTACAACAGGGCGGAGGAAGGGTTAGTCCCGTTAAGGTACTCCTAATATAAGTATTAACCGTAGGCATTCGTAGATGTTCATCGACCTCTGTAGCGAACAGTAGGCCCGAGGAATGGTTTGTCCCGTAGAGGTACTCCTAGTATAAGTAATAACCGTAGGCATCCGTAGATGTTCATCAACCACTGGTGCTAACAGTTGGTAAGTTTTTAGACTTGTTGCCATATCACAACCATTCTTGGGCATGTGCTAATCACTCCTCAGAACAGCATAGTTGATCAGGCTATGCTACTCCCAAGACTGACCATACATCCCCAGGCTTACTTGTGATATTCAACAATCGTAATACTTTTGTTCTTGTCATTGTGACACTGATTTTAGTATGAATGCAGGCACTTATACTTACTTAAATAATTTATTATTTAAAAGTATAACTCTTAGAGAGAGTGTTTTAATCCCAATGTATTTATAATTAGTATATCTTTTATGGGTTGATATACTTAATTCACTATAAAAAATGCTCTGATACCAATCTGTCACACCCCAAAACCAAGAACGACGGAAACGTTCCGGGGTGGAGGACGTCATGTGAAGTATCATAACAGTGTAAAGTAGTAAACAAGCAACAACATCATCCATTGCATTAAAAGTACAGTTTTAATACATGTGTTTTCTTTCATAATGTACAACAATAAAATGAATAATCAAAATAAGACGAGTCTTGTCTGTGCTCCGTCTTCTCAAAACCTGGCCATCGTACCTGTCTAACCGGTGACCTGAGAATACAAGTTATTTTGAAAGTGAGTATCAGCCTAAAGCTGGTGAATTCATAAGTATTTAAGTGTCATTGTCTTGTTTTGGAAAGCTATTATGAATGCCATGTAAATCTTTAAATGAAACAATTGATATAAGTATGAAAAACCCTAGAAAATCCCATCTTTCCTACTAGTATGAAATGTAGTCTTCTACCAAGACCCGAATCTTTTGTTATGACAATGTAGTCTTCTACCAAGACCCGAATGTTTTACTATGATAATGATAGTTTTCCTTCTTTTTGACTATTACAAACAGTACTTAGTCTAACTCATCGTTTATGTGAATGTATCACAAAATAAAGTAAATAGGAAAAGAATATAATAGTCTTCTACCAAGACCCGAATGTTTTGCTATGAAAATGATAGTTTTTCCATCTTTTTGACTATTACAAATAGTACTTAGTCTAACTCATCGTTTATGTGAATGTATCACAAAATAAAGTAATAGGAAAAATATAATCATGTAAGTGTTATCCTTTTGTATTAGGATTAACATGACATTGCGATTTGCGAAATGTATAACCTTTGAACATCCGTAGATTGTTCAATTGTCCTCTGTAGCTACAACAGGGCGGAGGAAGGGTTAGTCCCGTTAAGGTACTCCTAATATAAGTATTAACCGTAGGCATTCGTAGATGTTCATCGACCTCTGTAGCGAACAGTAGGCCCGAGGAATGGTTTGTCCCGTAGAGGTACTCCTAGTATAAGTAATAACCGTAGGCATCCGTAGATGTTCATCAACCACTGGTGCTAACAGTTGGTAAGTTTTTAGACTTGTTGCCATATCACAACCATTCTTGGGCATGTGCTAATCACTCCTCAGAACAGCATAGTTGATCAGGCTATGCTACTCCCAAGACTGACCATACATCCCCTGGCTTACTTGTGATATTCAACAATCGTAATACTTTTGTTCTTGTCATTGTGACACTGATTTTAGTATGAATGCAAGCACTTATACTTACTTAAATAATTTATTATTTAAAAGTATAACTCTTAGAGAGAGTGTTTTAATCCCAATGTATTTATAATTAGTATATCTTTTATGGGTTGATATACTTAATTCACTATAAAAAAATGCTCTGATACCAATCTGTCACACCCCAAAACCAAGAACGACGGAAACGTTCCGGGGTGGAGGACGTCATGTGAAGTATCATAACAGTGTAAAGTAGTAAACAAGCAACAACATCATCCATTGCATTAAAAGTAAAGTTTTAATACATGTGTGTTCTTTCATAATGTACAACAATAAAATGAATAATCAAAATAAGATGAGTCTTGTCTGTGCTCCGTCTTCTCAAAACCTGGCCATCGTACCTGTCTAACCGGTGACCTGAGAATACAAGTTATTTTGAAAGTGAGTATCAGCCTAAAGCTGGTGAATTCATAAGTATTTAAGTGTCATTGTCTTGTTTTGGAAAGCTATTATGAATGCCATGTAAATCTTTAAATGAAACAATTGATATAAGTATGAAAAACCCTAGAAAATCCCATCTTTCCTACTAGTATGAAATGTAGTCTTCTACCAAGACCCGAATCTTTTGTTATGATAATGTAGTCTTCTACCAAGACCCGAATGTTTTACTATGATAATGATAGTTTTCCTTCTTTTTGACTATTACAAACAGTACTTAGTCTAACTCATCGTTTATGTGAATGTATCACAAAATAAAGTAAATAGGAAAAGAATATAATAGTCTTCTACCAAGACCCGAATGTTTTGCTATGAAAATGATAGTTTTTCCATCTTTTTGACTATTACAAATAGTACTTAGTCTAACTCATCGTTTATGTGAATGTATCACAAAATAAAGTAATAGGAATAATATAATCATGTAAGTGTTATCCTTTTGTATTAGGATTAACATGACATCGCGATTTGCGAAATGTATAACCTTTGAACATCTGTAGATTGTTCAATTGTCCTCTGTAGCTACAACAGGGCGGAGGAAGGGTTAGTCCCGTTAAGGTACTCCTAATATAAGTATTAACCGTAGGCATTCGTAGATGTTCATCGACCTCTGTAGCGAACAGTAGGCCCGAGGAATGGTTTGTCCCGTAGAGGTACTCCTAGTATAAGTAATAACCGTAGGCATCCGTAGATGTTCATCAACCACTGGTGCTAACAGTTGGTAAGTTTTTAGACTTGTTGCCATATCACAACCATTCTTGGGCATGTGCTAATCACTCCTCAGAACAGCATAGTTGATCAGGCTATGCTACTCCCAAGACTGACCATACATCCCCAGGCTTACTTGTGATATTCAATAATCGTAATACTTTTGTTCTTGTCATTGTGACACTGATTTTAGTATGAATGCAGGCACTTATACTTACTTAAATAATTTATTATTTAAAAGTATAACTCTTAGAGAGAGTGTTTTAATCCCAATGTATTTATAATTAGTATATCTTTTATGGGTTGATATACTTAATTCACTATAAAAAATGCTCTGATACCAATCTGTCACACCCCAAAACCAAGAACGACGGAAACGTTCCGGGGTGGAGGACGTCATGTGAAGTATCATAACAGTGTAAAGTAGTAAACAAGCAACAACATCATCCATTGCATTAAAAGTAAAGTTTTAATACATGTGTTTTCTTTCATAATGTACAACAATAAAATGAATAATCAAAATAAGACGAGTCTTGTCTGTGCTCCGTCTTCTCAAAACCTGGCCATCGTACCTGTCTAACCGGTGACCTGAGAATACAAGTTATTTTGAAAGTGAGTATCAGCCTAAAGCTGGTGAATTCATAAGTATTTAAGTGTCATTGTCTTGTTTTGGAAAGCTATTATGAATGCCATGTAAATCTTTAAATGAAACAATTGATATAAGTATGAAAAACCCTAGAAAATCCCATCTTTCCTACTAGTATGAAATGTAGTCTTCTACCAAGACCCGAATCTTTTGTTATGACAATGTAGTCTTCTACCAAGACCCGAATGTTTTACTATGATAATGATAGTTTTCCTTCTTTTTGACTATTACAAACAGTACTTAGTCTAACTCATCGTTTATGTGAATGTATCACAAAATAAAGTAAATAGGAAAAGAATATAATAGTCTTCTACCAAGACCCGAATGTTTTGCTATGAAAATGATAGTTTTTCCATCTTTTTGACTATTACAAATAGTACTTAGTCTAACTCATCGTTTATGTGAATGTATCACAAAATAAAGTAATAGGAAAAATATAATCATGTAAGTGTTATCCTTTTGTATTAGGATTAACATGACATCATGATTTGCGAAATGTATAACCTTTGAACATCCGTAGATTGTTCAATTTTCCTCTGTAGCTACAACAGGGCGGAGGAAGGGTTAGTCCCGTTAAGGTACTCCTAATATAAGTATTAACCGTAGGCATTCGTAGATGTTCATCGACCTCTGTAGCGAACAGTAGGCCCGAGGAATGGTTTGTCCCGTAGAGGTACTCCTAGTATAAGTAATAACCGTAGGCATCCGTAGATGTTCATCAACCACTGGTGCTAACAGTTGGTAAGTTTTTAGACTTGTTGCCATATCACAACCATTCTTGGGCATGTGCTAATCACTCCTCAGAACAGCATAGTTGATCAGGCTATGCTACTCCCAAGACTGACCATACATCCCCAGGCTTACTTGTGATATTCAACAATCGTAATACTTTTGTTCTTGTCATTGTGACACTGATTTTAGTATGAATGCAGGCACTTATACTTACTTAAATAATTTATTATTTAAAAGTATAACTCTTAGAGAGAGTGTTTTAATCCCAATGTATTTATAATTAGTATATCTTTTATGGGTTGATATACTTAATTCACTATAAAAAATGCTCTGATACCAATCTGTCACACCCCAAAACCAAGAACGACGGAAACGTTCCGGGGTGGAGGACGTCTTGTGAAGTATCATAACAGTGTAAAGTAGTAAACAAGCAACAACATCATCCATTGCATTAAAAGTAAAGTTTTAATACATGTGTTTTCTTTCATAATGTACAACAATAAAATGAATAATCAAAATAAGACGAGTCTTGTCTGTGCTCCGTCTTCTCAAAACCTGGCCATCGTACCTGTCTAACCGGTGACCTGAGAATACAAGTTATTTTGAAAGTGAGTATCAGCCTAAAGCTGGTGAATTCATAAGTACTTAAGTGTCATTGTCTTGTTTTGGAAAGCTATTATGAATGCCATGTAAATCTTTAAATGAAACAATTGATATAAGTATGAAAAACCCTAGAAAATCCCATCTTTCCTACTAGTATGAAATGTAGTCTTCTACCAAGACCCGAATCTTTTGTTATGACAATGTAGTCTTCTACCAAGACCCAAATGTTTTACTATGATAATGATAGTTTTCCTTCTTTTTGACTATTACAAACAGTACTTAGTCTAACTCATCGTTTATGTGAATGTATCACAAAATAAAGTAAATAGGAAAAGAATATAATAGTCTTCTACCAAGACCCGAATGTTTTGCTATGAAAATGATAGTTTTTCCATCTTTTTGACTATTACAAATAGTACTTAGTCTAACTCATCGTTTATGTGAATGTATCACAAAATAAAGTAATAGGAAAAATATAATCATGTAAGTGTTATCCTTTTGTATTAGGATTAACATGACATCACGATTTGCGAAATGTATAACCTTTGAACATCCGTAGATTGTTCAATTTTCCTCTGTAGCTACAACAGGGCGGAGGAAGGGTTAGTCCTGTTAAGGTACTCCTAATATAAGTATTAACCGTAGGCATTCGTAGATGTTCATCGACCTCTGTAGCGAACAGTAGGCCCGAGGAATGGTTTGTCCCGTAGAGGTACTCCTAGTATAAGTAATAACCGTAGGCATCTGTAGATGTTCATCAACCACTGGTGCTAACAGTTGGTAAGTTTTTAGACTTGTTGCCATATCACAACCATTCTTGGGCATGTGCTAATCACTCCTCAGAACAGCATAGTTGATCAGGCTATGCTACTCCCAAGACTGACCATACATCCCCAGGCTTACTTGTGATATTCAACAATCGTAATACTTTTGTTCGTGTCATTGTGACACTGATTTTAGTATGAATGCAGGCACTTATACTTACTTAAATAATTTATTATTTAAAAGTATAACTCTTAGAGAGAGTGTTTTAATCCCAATGTATTTATAATTAGTATATCTTTTATGGGTTGATATACTTAATTCACTATAAAAAATGCTCTGATACCAATCTGTCACACCCCAAAACCAAGAACGACGGAAACGTTCCGGGGTGGAGGACGTCATGTGAAGTATCATAACAGTGTAAAGTAGTAAACAAGCAACAACATCATCCATTGCATTAAAAGTAAAGTTTTAATACATGTGTTTTCTTTCATAATGTACAACAATAAAATGAATAATCAAAATAAGACGAGTCTTGTCTGTGCTCCGTCTTCTCAAAACCTGGCCATCGTACCTGTCTAACCGGTGACCTGAGAATACAAGTTATTTTGAAAGTGAGTATCAGCCTAAAGCTGGTGAATTCATAAGTATTTAAGTGTCATTGTCTTGTTTTGGAAAGCTATTATGAATGCCATGTAAATCTTTAAATGAAACAATTGATATAAGTATGAAAAACCCTAGAAAATCCCATCTTTCCTACTAGTATGAAATGTAGTCTTCTACCAAGACCCGAATCTTTTGTTATGACAATGTAGTCTTCTACCAAGACCCGAATGTTTTACTATGATAATGATAGTTTTCCTTCTTTTTGACTATTACAAACAGTACTTAGTCTAACTCATCGTTTATGTGAATGTATCACAAAATAAAGTAAATAGGAAAAGAATATAATAGTCTTCTACCAAGACCCGAATGTTTTGCTATGAAAATGATAGTTTTTCCATCTTTTTGACTATTACAAATAGTACTTAGTCTAACTCATCGTTTATGTGAATGTATCACAAAATAAAGTAATAGGAAAAATATAATCATGTAAGTGTTATCCTTTTGTATTAGGATTAACATGACATCGCGATTTGCGAAATGTATAACCTTTGAACATCCGTAGATTGTTCAATTTTCCTCTGTAGCTACAACAGGGCGGAGGAAGGGTTAGTCCCGTTAAGGTACTCCTAATATAAGTATTAACCGTAGGCATTCGTAGATGTTCATCGACCTCTGTAGCGAACAGTAGGCCCGAGGAATGGTTTGTCCCGTAGAGGTACTCCTAGTATAAGTAATAACCGTAGGCATCCGTAGATGTTCATCAACCACTGGTGCTAACAGTTGGTAAGTTTTTAGACTTGTTGCCATATCACAACCATTCTTGGGCATGTGCTAATCACTCCTCAGAACAGCATAGTTGATCAGGCTATGCTACTCCCAAGACTGACCATACATCCCCAGGCTTACTTGTGATATTCAACAATCGTAATACTTTTGTTCTTGTCATTGTGACACTGATTTTAGTATGAATGCAGGCACTTATACTTACTTAAATAATTTATTATTTAAAAGTATAACTCTTAGAGAGAGTGTTTTAATCCCAATGTATTTATAATTAGTATATCTTTTATGGGTTGATATACTTAATTCACTATAAAAAATGCTCTGATACCAATCTGTCACACCCCAAAACCAAGAACGACGGAAACGTTCCGGGGTGGAGGACGTCTTGTGAAATATCATAACAGTGTAAAGTAGTAAACAAGCAACAACATCATCCATTGCATTAAAAGTAAAGTTTTAATACATGTGTGTTCTTTCATAATGTATAACAATAAATTTAATAATCAAAATAAGACGAGTCTTGTCTGTGCTCCGTCTTCTCAAAACCTGGCCATCGTACCTGTCTAACCGGTGACCTGAGAATACAAGTTATTTTGAAAGTGAGTATCAGCCTAAAGCTGGTGAATTCATAAGTATTTAAGTGTCATTGTCTTGTTTTGGAAAGCTATTATGAATGCCATGTAAATCTTTAAATGAAACAATTGATATAAGTATGAAAAACCCTAGAAAATCCCATCTTTCCTACTAGTATGAAATGTAGTCTTCTACCAAGACCCGAATCTTTTGTTATGACAATGTAGTCTTCTACCAAGACCCAAATGTTTTACTATGATAATGATAGTTTTCCTTCTTTTTGACTATTACAAACAGTACTTAGTCTAACTCATCGTTTATGTGAATGTATCACAAAATAAAGTAAATAGGAAAAGAATATAATAGTCTTCTACCAAGACCCGAATGTTTTGCTATGAAAATGATAGTTTTTCCATCTTTTTGACTATTACAAATAGTACTTAGTCTAACTCATCGTTTATGTGAATGTATCACAAAATAAAGTAATAGGAAAAATATAATCATGTAAGTGTTATCCTTTTGTATTAGGATTAACATGACATCGCGATTTGCGAAATGTATAACCTTTGAACATCCGTAGATTGTTCAATTGTCCTCTGTAGCTACAACAGGGCGGAGGAAGGGTTAGTCCCGTTAAGGTACTCCTAATATAAGTATTAACCGTAGGCATTCGTAGATGTTCATCGACCTCTGTAGCGAACAGTAGGCCCGAGGAATGGTTTGTCCCGTAGAGGTACTCCTAGTATAAGTAATAACCGTAGGCATCCGTAGATGTTCATCAACCACTGGTGCTAACAGTTGGTAAGTTTTTAGACTTGTTGCCATATCACAACCATTCTTGGGCATGTGCTAATCACTCCTCAGAACAGCATAGTTGATCAGGCTATGCTACTCCCAAGACTGACCATACATCCCCTGGCTTACTTGTGATATTCAACAATCGTAATACTTTTGTTCTTGTCATTGTGACACTGATTTTAGTATGAATGCAGGCACTTATACTTACTTAAATAATTTATTATTTAAAAGTATAACTCTTAGAGAGAGTGTTTTAATCCCAATGTATTTATAATTAGTATATCTTTTATGGGTTGATATACTTAATTCACTATAAAAAATGCTCTGATACCAATCTGTCACACCCCAAAACCAAGAACGACGGAAACGTTCCGGGGTGGAGGACGTCATGTGAAGTATCATAACAGTGTAAAGTAGTAAACAAGCAACAACATCATCCATTGCATTAAAAGTAAAGTTTTAATACATGTGTTTTCTTTCATAATGTACAACAATAAAATGAATAATCAAAATAAGACGAGTCTTGTCTGTGCTCCGTCTTCTCAAAACCTGGCCATCGTACCTGTCTAACCGGTGACCTGAGAATACAAGTTATTTTGAAAGTGAGTATCAGCCTAAAGCTGGTGAATTCATAAGTATTTAAGTGTCATTGTCTTGTTTTGGAAAGCTATTATGAATGCCATGTAAATCTTTAAATGAAACAATTGATATAAGTATGAAAAACCCTAGAAAATCCCATCTTTCCTACTAGTATGAAATGTAGTCTTCTACCAAGACCCGAATCTTTTGTTATGACAATGTAGTCTTCTACCAAGACCCGAATGTTTTACTATGATAATGATAGTTTTCCTTCTTTTTGACTATTACAAACAGTACTTAGTCTAACTCATCGTTTATGTGAATGTATCACAAAATAAAGTAAATAGGAAAAGAATATAATAGTCTTCTACCAAGACCCGAATGTTTTGCTATGAAAATGATAGTTTTTCCATCTTTTTGACTATTACAAATAGTACTTAGTCTAACTCATCGTTTATGTGAATGTATCACAAAATAAAGTAATAGGAAAAATATAATCATGTAAGTGTTATCCTTTTGTATTAGGATTAACATGACATCGCGATTTGCGAAATGTATAACCTTTGAACATCCGTAGATTGTTCAATTTTCCTCTGTAGCTACAACAGGGCGGAGGAAGGGTTAGTCCCGTTAAGGTACTCCTAATATAAGTATTAACCGTAGGCATTCGTAGATGTTCATCGACCTCTGTAGCGAACAGTAGGCCCGAGGAATGGTTTGTCCCGTAGAGGTACTCCTAGTATAAGTAATAACCGTAGGCATCCGTAGATGTTCATCAACCACTGGTGCTAACAGTTGGTAAGTTTTTAGACTTGTTGCCATATCACAACCATTCTTGGGCATGTGCTAATCACTCCTCAGAACAGCATAGTTGATCAGGCTATGCTACTCCCAAGACTGACCATACATCCCCAGGCTTACTTGTGATATTCAACAATCGTAATACTTTTGTTCTTGTCATTGTGACACTGATTTTAGTATGAATGCAGGCACTTATACTTACTTAAATAATTTATTATTTAAAAGTATAACTCTTAGAGAGAGTGTTTTAATCCCAATGTATTTATAATTAGTATATCTTTTATGGGTTGATATACTTAATTCACTATAAAAAATGCTCTGATACCAATCTGTCACACCCCAAAACCAAGAACGACGGAAACGTTCCGGGGTGGAGGACGTCATGTGAAGTATCATAACAGTGTAAAGTAGTAAACAAGCAACAACATCATCCATTGCATTAAAAGTACAGTTTTAATACATGTGTTTTCTTTCATAATGTACAACAATAAAATGAATAATCAAAATAAGACGAGTCTTGTCTGTGCTCCGTCTTCTCAAAACCTGGCCATCGTACCTGTCTAACCGGTGACCTGAGAATACAAGTTATTTTGAAAGTGAGTATCAGCCTAAAGCTGGTGAATTCATAAGTATTTAAGTGTCATTGTCTTGTTTTGGAAAGCTATTATGAATGCCATGTAAATCTTTAAATGAAACAATTGATATAAGTATGAAAAACCCTAGAAAATCCCATCTTTCCTACTAGTATGAAATGTAGTCTTCTACCAAGACCCGAATCTTTTGTTATGACAATGTAGTCTTCTACCAAGACCCGAATGTTTTACTATGATAATGATAGTTTTCCTTCTTTTTGACTATTACAAACAGTACTTAGTCTAACTCATCGTTTATGTGAATGTATCACAAAATAAAGTAAATAGGAAAAGAATATAATAGTCTTCTACCAAGACCCGAATGTTTTGCTATGAAAATGATAGTTTTTCCATCTTTTTGACTATTACAAATAGTAATTAGTCTAACTCATCGTTTATGTGAATGTATCACAAAATAAAGTAATAGGAAAAATATAATCATGTAAGTGTTATCCTTTTGTATTAGGATTAACATGACATCGCGATTTGCGAAATGTATAACCTTTGAACATCCGTAGATTGTTCAATTTTCCTCTGTAGCTACAACAGGGCGGAGGAAGGGTTAGTCCCGTTAACGTACTCCTAATATAAGTATTAAACGTAGGCATTCGTAGATGTTCATCGACCTCTGTAGCGAACAGTAGGCCCGAGGAATGGTTTGTCCCGTAGAGGTACTCCTAGTATAAGTAATAACCGTAGGCATCCGTAGATGTTCATCAACCACTGGTGCTAACAGTTGGTAAGTTTTTAGACTTGTTGCCATATCACAACCATTCTTGGGCATGTGCTAATCACTCCTCAGAACAGCATAGTTGATCAGGCTACGCTACTCCCAAGACTGACCATACATCCCCTGGCTTACTTGTGATATTCAACAATCGTAATACTTTTGTTCTTGTCATTGTGACACTGATTTTAGTATGAATGCAGGCACTTATACTTACTTAAATAATTTATTATTTAAAAGTATAAATCTTAGAGAGAGTGTTTTAATCCCAATGTATTTATAATTAGTATATCTTTTATGGGTTGATATACTTAATTCACTATAAAAAATGCTCTGATACCAATCTGTCACACCCCAAAACCAAGAACGACGGAAACGTTCCGGGGTGGAGGACGTCATGTGAAGTATCATAACAGTGTAAAGTAGTAAACAAGCAACAACATCATCCATTGCATTAAAAGTAAAGTTTTAATACATGTGTTTTCTTTCATAATGTACAACAATAAAATGAATAATCAAAATAAGACGAGTCTTGTCTGTGCTCCGTCTTCTCAAAACCTGGCCATCGTACCTGTCTAACCGGTGACCTGAGAATACAAGTTATTTTGAAAGTGAGTATCAGCCTAAAGCTGGTGAATTCATAAGTATTTAAGTGTCATTGTCTTGTTTTGGAAAGCTATTATGAATGCCATGTAGATCTTTAAATGAAACAATTGATATAAGTATGAAAAACCCTAGAAAATCCCATCTTTCCTACTAGTATGAAATGTAGTCTTCTACCAAGACCCGAATCTTTTGTTATGACAATGTAGTCTTCTACCAAGACCCAAATGTTTTACTATGATAACGATAGTTTTCCTTCCTTTTGACTATTACACACATTACTTAGTCTAACTCATCGTTTATGTGAATGTATCACAAAATAAAGTAAATAGGAAAAGAATATAATAGTCTTCTACCAAGACCCGAATGTTTTGCTATGAAAATGATAGTTTTTCCATCTTTTTGACTATTACAAATAGTACTTAGTCTAACTCATCGTTTATGTGAATGTATCACAAAATAAAGTAATAGGAAAAATATAATCATGTAAGTGTTATCCTTTTGTATTAGGATTAACATGACATCGCGATTTGCGAAATGTATAACCTTTGAACATCCGTAGATTGTTCAATTTTCCTCTGTAGCTACAACAGGGCGGAGGAAGGGTTAGTCCCGTTAAGGTACTCCTAATATAAGTATTAACCGTAGGCATTCGTAGATGTTCATCGACCTCTGTAGCGAACAGTAGGCCCGAGGAATGGTTTGTCCCGTAGAGGTACTCCTAGTATAAGTAATAACCGTAGGCATCCGTAGATGTTCATCAACCACTGGTGCTAACAGTTGGTAAGTTTTTAGACTTGTTGCCATATCACAACCATTCTTGGGCATGTGCTAATCACTCCTCAGAACAACATAGTTGATCAGGCTATGCTACTCCCAAGACTGACCATACATCCCCTGGCTTACTTGTGATATTCAACAATCGTAATACTTTTGTTCTTGTCATTGTGACACTGATTTTAGTATGAATGCAGGCACTTATACTTACTTAAATAATTTATTATTTAAAAGTATAACTCTTAGAGAGAGTGTTTTAATCCCAATGTATTTATAATTAGTATATCTTTTATGGGTTGATATACTTAATTCACTATAAAAAATGCTCTGATACCAATCTGTCACACCCCAAAACCAAGAACGACGGAAACGTTCCGGGGTGGAGGACGTCATGTGAAGTATCATAACAGTGTAAAGTAGTAAACAAGCAACAACATCATCCATTGCATTAAAAGTAAAGTTTTAATACATGTGTTTTCTTTCATAATGTACAACAATAAAATGAATAATCAAAATAAGACGAGTCTTGTCTGTGCTCCGTCTTCTCAAAACCTGGCCATCGTACCTGTCTAACCGGTGACCTGAGAATACAAGTTATTTTGAAAGTGAGTATCAGCCTAAAGCTGGTGAATTCATAAGTATTTAAGTGTCATTGTCTTGTTTTGGAAAGCTATTATGAATGCCATGTAAATCTTTAAATGAAACAATTGATATAAGTATGAAAAACCCTAGAAAATCCCATCTTTCCTACTAGTATGAAATGTAGTCTTCTACCAAGACCCGAATCTTTTGTGATGACAATGTAGTCTTCTACCAAGACCCGAATGTTTTACTATGATAACGATAGTTTTCCTTCCTTTTGACTATTACAAACATTACTTAGTCTAACTCATCGTTTATGTGAATGTATCACAAAATAAAGTAAATAGGAAAAGAATATAATAGTCTTCTACCAAGACCCGAATGTTTTGCTATGAAAATGATAGTTTTTCCATCTTTTTGACTATTACAAATAGTACTTAGTCTAACTCATCGTTTATGTGAATGTATCACAAAATAAAGTAATAGGAAAAATATAATCATGTAAGTGTTATCCTTTTGTATTAGGATTAACATGACATCGCGATTTGCGAAATGTATAACCTTTGAACATCCGTAGATTGTTCAATTGTCCTCTGTAGCTACAACAGGGCGGAGGAAGGGTTAGTCCCGTTAAGGTACTCCTAATATAAGTATTAACCGTAGGCATTCGTAGATGTTCATCGACCTCTGTAGCGAACAGTAGGCCCGAGGAATGGTTTGTCCCGTAGAGGTACTCCTAGTATAAGTAATAACCGTAGGCATCCGTAGATGTTCATCAACCACTGGTGCTAACAGTTGGTAAGTTTTTAGACTTGTTGCCATATCACAACCATTCTTGGGCATGTGCTAATCACTCCTCAGAACAGCATAGTTGATCAGGCTATGCTACTCCCAAGACTGACCATACATCCCCAGGCTTACTTGTGATATTCAACAATCGTAATACTTTTGTTCTTGTCATTGTGACACTGATTTTAGTATGAATGCAGGCACTTATACTTACTTAAATAATTTATTATTTAAAAGTATAACTCTTAGAGAGAGTGTTTTAATCCCAATGTATTTATAATTAGTATATCTTTTATGGGTTGATATACTTAATTCACTATAAAAAATGCTCTGATACCAATCTGTCACACCCCAAAACCAAGAACGACGGAAACGTTCCGGGGTGGAGGACGTCATGTGAAGTATCATAACAGTGTAAAGTAGTAAACAAGCAACAACATCATCCATTGCATTAAAAGTAAAGTTTTAATACATGTGTTTTCTTTCATAATGTACAACAATAAAATGAATAATCAAAATAAGACGAGTCTTGTCTGTGCTCCGTCTTCTCAAAACCTGGCCATCGTACCTGTCTAACCGGTGACCTGAGAATACAAGTTATTTTGAAAGTGAGTATCAGCCTAAAGCTGGTGAATTCATAAGTATTTAAGTGTCATTGTCTTGTTTTGGAAAGCTATTATGAATGCCATGTAAATCTTTAAATGAAACAATTGATATAAGTATGAAAAACCCTAGAAAATCCCATCTTTCCTACTAGTATGAAATGTAGTCTTCTACCAAGACCCGAATCTTTTGTTATGACAATGTAGTCTTCTACCAAGACCCAAATGTTTTACTATGATAACGATAGTTTTCCTTCCTTTTGACTATTACACACATTACTTAGTCTAACTCATCGTTTATGTGAATGTATCACAAAATAAAGTAAATAGGAAAAGAATATAATAGTCTTCTACCAAGACCCGAATGTTTTGCTATGAAAATGATAGTTTTTCCATCTTTTTGACTATTACAAATAGTACTTAGTCTAACTCATCGTTTATGTGAATGTATCACAAAATAAAGTAATAGGAAAAATATAATCATGTAAGTGTTATCCTTTTGTATTAGGATTAACATGACATCGCGATTTGCGAAATGTATAACCTTTGAACATCCGTAGATTGTTCAATTTTCCTCTGTAGCTACAACAGGGCGGAGGAAGGGTTAGTCCCGTTAAGGTACTCCTAATATAAGTATTAACCGTAGGCATTCGTAGATGTTCATCGACCTCTGTAGCGAACAGTAGGCCCGAGGAATGGTTTGTCCCGTAGAGGTACTCCTAGTATAAGTAATAACCGTAGGCATCCGTAGATGTTCATCAACCACTGGTGCTAACAGTTGGTAAGTTTTTAGACTTGTTGCCATATCACAACCATTCTTGGGCATGTGCTAATCACTCCTCAGAACAACATAGTTGATCAGGCTATGCTACTCCCAAGACTGACCATACATCCCCTGGCTTACTTGTGATATTCAACAATCGTAATACTTTTGTTCTTGTCATTGTGACACTGATTTTAGTATGAATGCAGGCACTTATACTTACTTAAATAATTTATTATTTAAAAGTATAACTCTTAGAGAGAGTGTTTTAATCCCAATGTATTTATAATTAGTATATCTTTTATGGGTTGATATACTTAATTCACTATAAAAAATGCTCTGATACCAATCTGTCACACCCCAAAACCAAGAACGACGGAAACGTTCCGGGGTGGAGGACGTCATGTGAAGTATCATAACAGTGTAAAGTAGTAAACAAGCAACAACATCATCCATTGCATTAAAAGTAAAGTTTTAATACATGTGTTTTCTTTCATAATGTACAACAATAAAATGAATAATCAAAATAAGACGAGTCTTGTCTGTGCTCCGTCTTCTCAAAACCTGGCCATCGTACCTGTCTAACCGGTGACCTGAGAATACAAGTTATTTTGAAAGTGAGTATCAGCCTAAAGCTGGTGAATTCATAAGTATTTAAGTGTCATTGTCTTGTTTTGGAAAGCTATTATGAATGCCATGTAAATCTTTAAATGAAACAATTGATATAAGTATGAAAAACCCTAGAAAATCCCATCTTTCCTACTAGTATGAAATGTAGTCTTCTACCAAGACCCGAATCTTTTGTGATGACAATGTAGTCTTCTACCAAGACCCGAATGTTTTACTATGATAACGATAGTTTTCCTTCCTTTTGACTATTACAAACATTACTTAGTCTAACTCATCGTTTATGTGAATGTATCACAAAATAAAGTAAATAGGAAAAGAATATAATAGTCTTCTACCAAGACCCGAATGTTTTGCTATGAAAATGATAGTTTTTCCATCTTTTTGACTATTACAAATAGTACTTAGTCTAACTCATCGTTTATGTGAATGTATCACAAAATAAAGTAATAGGAAAAATATAATCATGTAAGTGTTATCCTTTTGTATTAGGATTAACATGACATCGCGATTTGCGAAATGTATAACCTTTGAACATCCGTAGATTGTTCAATTGTCCTCTGTAGCTACAACAGGGCGGAGGAAGGGTTAGTCCCGTTAAGGTACTCCTAATATAAGTATTAACCGTAGGCATTCGTAGATGTTCATCGACCTCTGTAGCGAACAGTAGGCCCGAGGAATGGTTTGTCCCGTAGAGGTACTCCTAGTATAAGTAATAACCGTAGGCATCCGTAGATGTTCATCAACCACTGGTGCTAACAGTTGGTAAGTTTTTAGACTTGTTGCCATATCACAACCATTCTTGGGCATGTGCTAATCACTCCTCAGAACAGCATAGTTGATCAGGCTATGCTACTCCCAAGACTGACCATACATCCCCAGGCTTACTTGTGATATTCAACAATCGTAATACTTTTGTTCTTGTCATTGTGACACTGATTTTAGTATGAATGCAGGCACTTATACTTACTTAAATAATTTATTATTTAAAAGTATAACTCTTAGAGAGAGTGTTTTAATCCCAATGTATTTATAATTAGTATATCTTTTATGGGTTGATATACTTAATTCACTATAAAAAATGCTCTGATACCAATCTGTCACACCCCAAAACCAAGAACGACGGAAACGTTCCGGGGTGGAGGACGTCATGTGAAGTATCATAACAGTGTAAAGTAGTAAACAAGCAACAACATCATCCATTGCATTAAAAGTAAAGTTTTAATACATGTGTTTTCTTTCATAATGTACAACAATAAAATGAATAATCAAAATAAGACGAGTCTTGTCTGTGCTCCGTCTTCTCAAAACCTGGCCATCGTACCTGTCTAACCGGTGACCTGAGAATACAAGTTATTTTGAAAGTGAGTATCAGCCTAAAGCTGGTGAATTCATAAGTATTTAAGTGTCATTGTCTTGTTTTGGAAAGCTATTATGAATGCCATGTAAATCTTTAAATGAAACAATTGATATAAGTATGAAAAACCCTAGAAAATCCCATCTTTCCTACTAGTATGAAATGTAGTCTTCTACCAAGACCCGAATCTTTTGTTATGACAATGTAGTCTTCTACCAAGACCCGAATGTTTTACTATGATAATGATAGTTTTCCTTCTTTTTGACTATTACAAACAGTACTTAGTCTAACTCATCGTTTATGTGAATGTATCACAAAATAAAGTAAATAGGAAAAGAATATAATAGTCTTCTACCAAGACCCGAATGTTTTGCTATGAAAATGATAGTTTTTCCATCTTTTTGACTATTACAAATAGTACTTAGTCTAACTCATCGTTTATGTGAATGTATCACAAAATAAAGTAATAGGAAAAATATAATCATGTAAGTGTTATCCTTTTGTATTAGGATTAACATGACATCGCGATTTGCGAAATGTATAACCTTTGAACATCCGTAGATTGTTCAATTTTCCTCTGTAGCTACAACAGGGCGGAGGAAGGGTTAGTCCCGTTAAGGTACTCCTAATATAAGTATTAACCGTAGGCATTCGTAGATGTTCATCGACCTCTGTAGCGAACAGTAGGCCCGAGGAATGGTTTGTCCCGTAGAGGTACTCCTAGTATAAGTAATAACCGTAGGCATCCGTAGATGTTCATCAACCACTGGTGCTAACAGTTGGTAAGTTTTTAGACTTGTTGCCATATCACAACCATTCTTGGGCATGTGCTAATCACTCCTCAGAACAGCATAGTTGATCAGGCTATGCTACTCCCAAGACTGACCATACATCCCCAGGCTTACTTGTGATATTCAACAATCGTAATACTTTTGTTCTTGTCATTGTGACACTGATTTTAGTATGAATGCAGGCACTTATACTTACTTAAATAATTTATTATTTAAAAGTATAACTCTTAGAGAGAGTGTTTTAATCCCAATGTATTTATAATTAGTATATCTTTTATGGGTTGATATACTTAATTCACTATAAAAAATGCTCTGATACCAATCTGTCACACCCCAAAACCAAGAACGACGGAAACGTTCCGGGGTGGAGGACGTCATGTGAAGTATCATAACAGTGTAAAGTAGTAAACAAGCAACAACATCATCCATTGCATTAAAAGTACAGTTTTAATACATGTGTTTTCTTTCATAATGTACAACAATAAAATGAATAATCAAAATAAGACGAGTCTTGTCTGTGCTCCGTCTTCTCAAAACCTGGCCATCGTACCTGTCTAACCGGTGACCTGAGAATACAAGTTATTTTGAAAGTGAGTATCAACCTAAAGCTGGTGAATTCATAAGTATTTAAGTGTCATTGTCTTGTTTTGGAAAGCTATTATGAATGCCATGTAAATCTTTAAATGAAACAATTGATATAAGTATGAAAAACCCTAGAAAATCCCATCTTTCCTACTAGTATGAAATGTAGTCTTCTACCAAGACCCGAATCTTTTGTTATGACAATGTAGTCTTCTACCAAGACCCGAATGTTTTACTATGATAATGATAGTTTTCCTTCTTTTTGACTATTACAAACAGTACTTAGTCTAACTCATCGTTTATGTGAATGTATCACAAAATAAAGTAAATAGGAAAAGAATATAATAGTCTTCTACCAAGACCCGAATGTTTTGCTATGAAAATGATAGTTTTTCCATCTTTTTGACTATTACAAATAGTACTTAGTCTAACTCATCGTTTATGTGAATGTATCACAAAATAAAGTAATAGGAAAAATATAATCATGTAAGTGTTATCCTTTTGTATTAGGATTAACATGACATCGCGATTTGCGAAATGTATAACCTTTGAACATCCGTAGATTGTTCAATTTTCCTCTGTTGCTACAACAGGGCGGAGGAAGGGTTAGTCCCGTTAAGGTACTCCTAATATAAGTATTAAACGTAGGCATTCGTAGATGTTCATCGACCTCTGTAGCGAACAGTAGGCCCGAGGAATGGTTTGTCCCGTAGAGGTACTCCTAGTATAAGTAATAACCGTAGGCATCCGTAGATGTTCATCAACCACTGGTGCTAACAGTTGGTAAGTTTTTAGACTTGTTGCCATATCACAACCATTCTTGGGCATGTGCTAATCACTCCTCAGAACAGCATAGTTGATCAGGCTACGCTACTCCCAAGACTGACCATACATCCCCTGGCTTACTTGTGATATTCAACAATCGTAATACTTTTGTTCTTGTCATTGTGACACTGATTTTAGTATGAATGCAGGCACTTATACTTACTTAAATAATTTATTATTTAAAAGTATAAATCTTAGAGAGAGTGTTTTAATCCCAATGTATTTATAATTAGTATATCTTTTATGGGTTGATATACTTAATTCACTATAAAAAATGCTCTGATACCAATCTGTCACACCCCAAAACCAAGAACGACGGAAACGTTCCGGGGTGGAGGACGTCATGTGAAGTATCATAACATTGTAAAGTAGTAAACAAGCAACAACATCATCCATTGCATTAAAAGTAAAGTTTTAATACATGTGTTTTCTTTCATAATGTACAACAATAAAATGAATAATCAAAATAAGACGAGTCTTGTCTGTGCTCCGTCTTCTCAAAACCTGGCCATCGTACCTGTCTAACCGGTGACCTGAGAATACAAGTTATTTTGAAAGTGAGTATCAGCCTAAAGCTGGTGAATTCATAAGTATTTAAGTGTCATTGTCTTGTTTTGGAAAGCTATTATGAATGCCATGTAAATCTTTAATTGAAACAATTGATATAAGTATGAAAAACCCTAGAAAATCCCATCTTTCCTACTAGTATGAAATGTAGTCTTCTACCAAGACCCGAATCTTTTGTTATGACAATGTAGTCTTCTACCAAGACCCGAATGTTTTACTATGATAATGATAGTTTTCCTTCCTTTTGACTATTACACACATTACTTAGTCTAACTCATCGTTTATGTGAATGTATCACAAAATAAAGTAAATAGGAAAAGAATATAATAGTCTTCTACCAAGACCCGAATGTTTTGCTATGAAAATGATAGTTTTTCCATCTTTTTGACTATTACAAATAGTACTTAGTCTAACTCATCGTTTATGTGAATGTATCACAAAATAAAGTAATAGGAAAAATATAATCATGTAAGTGTTATCCTTTTGTATTAGGATTAACATGACATCGCGATTTGCGAAATGTATAACCTTTGAACATCCGTAGATTGTTCAATTTTCCTCTGTAGCTACAACAGGGCGGAGGAAGGGTTAGTCCCGTTAAGGTACTCCTAATATAAGTATTAACCGTAGGCATTCGTAGATGTTCATCGACCTCTGTAGCGAACAGTAGGCCCGAGGAATGGTTTGTCCCGTAGAGGTACTCCTAGTATAAGTAATAACCGTAGGCATCCGTAGATGTTCATCAACCACTGGTGCTAACAGTTGGTAAGTTTTTAGACTTGTTGCCATATCACAACCATTCTTGGGCATGTGCTAATCACTCCTCAGAACAGCATAGTTGATCAGGCTATGCTACTCCCAAGACTGACCATACATCCCCTGGCTTACTTGTGATATTCAACAATCGTAATACTTTTGTTCTTGTCATTGTGACACTGATTTTAGTATGAATGCAGGCACTTATACTTACTTAAATAATTTATTATTTAAAAGTATAACTCTTAGAGAGAGTGTTTTAATCCCAATGTATTTATAATTAGTATATCTTTTATGGGTTGATATACTTAATTCACTATAAAAAATGCTCTGATACCAATCTGTCACACCCCAAAACCAAGAACGACGGAAACGTTCCGGGGTGGAGGACGTCATGTGAAGTATCATAACAGTGTAAAGTAGTAAACAAGCAACAACATCGTCCATTGCATTAAAAGTAAAGTTTTAATACATGTGTGTTCTTTCATAATGTACAACAATAAATTGAATAATCAAAATAAGACGAGTCTTGTCTGTGCTCCGTCTTCTCAAAACCTGGCCATCGTACCTGTCTAACCGGTGACCTGAGAATACAAGTTATTTTGAAAGTGAGTATCAGCCTAAAGCTGGTGAATTCATAAGTATTTAAGTGTCATTGTCTTGTTTTGGAAAGCTATTATGAATGCCATGTAAATCTTTAAATGAAACAATTGATATAAGTATGAAAAACCCTAGAAAATCCCATCTTTCCTACTAGTATGAAATGTAGTCTTCTACCAAGAGCCGAATCTTTTGTTATGACAATGTAGTATTCTACCAAGACCCGAATGTTTTACTATGATAATGATAGTTTTCCTTCTTTTTGACTATTACAAACAGTACTTAGTCTAACTCATCGTTTATGTGAATGTATCACAAAATAAAGTAAATAGGAAAAGAATATAATAGTCTTCTACCAAGACCCGAATGTTTTGCTATGAAAATGATAGTTTTTCCATCTTTTTGACTATTACAAATAGTACTTAGTCTAACTCATCGTTTATGTGAATGTATCACAAAATAAAGTAATAGGAAAAATATAATCATGTAAGTGTTATCCTTTTGTATTAGGATTAACATGACATCGCGATTTGCGAAATGTATAACCTTTGAACATCCGTAGATTGTTCAATTGTCCTCTGTAGCTACAACAGGGCGGAGGAAGGGTTAGTCCCGTTAAGGTACTCCTAATATAAGTATTAACCGTAGGCATTCGTAGATGTTCATCGACCTCTGTAGCGAACAGTAGGCCCGAGGAATGGTTTGTCCCGTAGAGGTACTCCTAGTATAAGTAATAACCGTAGGCATCCGTAGATGTTCATCAACCACTGGTGCTAACAGTTGGTAAGTTTTTAGACTTGTTGCCATATCACAACCATTCTTGGGCATGTGCTAATCACTCCTCAGAACAGCATAGTTGATCAGGCTATGCTACTCCCAAGACTGACCATACATCCCCAGGCTTACTTGTGATATTCAACAATCGTAATACTTTTGTTCTTGTCATTGTGACACTGATTTTAGTATGAATGCAGGCACTTATACTTACTTAAATAATTTATTATTTAAAAGTATAACTCTTAGAGAGAGTGTTTTAATCCCAATGTATTTATAATTAGTATATCTTTTATGGGTTGATATACTTAATTCACTATAAAAAATGCTCTGATACCAATCTGTCACACCCCAAAACCAAGAACGACGGAAACGTTCCGGGGTGGAGGACGTCATGTGAAGTATCATAACAGTGTAAAGTAGTAAACAAGCAACAACATCATCCATTGCATTAAAAGTACAGTTTTAATACATGTGTTTTCTTTCATAATGTACAACAATAAAATGAATAATCAAAATAAGACGAGTCTTGTCTGTGCTCCGTCTTCTCAAAACCTGGCCATCGTACCTGTCTAACCGGTGACCTGAGAATACAAGTTATTTTGAAAGTGAGTATCAGCCTAAAGCTGGTGAATTCATAAGTATTTAAGTGTCATTGTCTTGTTTTGGAAAGCTATTATGAATGCCATGTAAATCTTTAAATGAAACAATTGATATAAGTATGAAAAACCCTAGAAAATCCCATCTTTCCTACTAGTATGAAATGTAGTCTTCTACCAAGACCCGAATCTTTTGTTATGACAATGTAGTCTTCTACCAAGACCCGAATGTTTTACTATGATAATGATAGTTTTCCTTCTTTTTGACTATTACAAACAGTACTTAGTCTAACTCATCGTTTATGTGAATGTATCACAAAATAAAGTAAATAGGAAAAGAATATAATAGTCTTCTACCAAGACCCGAATGTTTTGCTATGAAAATGATAGTTTTTCCATCTTTTTGACTATTACAAATAGTACTTAGTCTAACTCATCGTTTATGTGAATGTATCACAAAATAAAGTAATAGGAAAAATATAATCATGTAAGTGTTATCCTTTTGTATTAGGATTAACATGACATCGCGATTTGCGAAATGTATAACCTTTGAACATCCGTAGATTGTTCAATTTTCCTCTGTTGCTACAACAGGGCGGAGGAAGGGTTAGTCCCGTTAAGGTACTCCTAATATAAGTATTAAACGTAGGCATTCGTAGATGTTCATCGACCTCTGTAGCGAACAGTAGGCCCGAGGAATGGTTTGTCCCGTAGAGGTACTCCTAGTATAAGTAATAACCGTAGGCATCCGTAGATGTTCATCAACCACTGGTGCTAACAGTTGGTAAGTTTTTAGACTTGTTGCCATATCACAACCATTCTTGGGCATGTGCTAATCACTCCTCAGAACAGCATAGTTGATCAGGCTACGCTACTCCCAAGACTGACCATACATCCCCTGGCTTACTTGTGATATTCAACAATCGTAATACTTTTGTTCTTGTCATTGTGACACTGATTTTAGTATGAATGCAGGCACTTATACTTACTTAAATAATTTATTATTTAAAAGTATAAATCTTAGAGAGAGTGTTTTAATCCCAATGTATTTATAATTAGTATATCTTTTATGGGTTGATATACTTAATTCACTATAAAAAATGCTCTGATACCAATCTGTCACACCCCAAAACCAAGAACGACGGAAACGTTCCGGGGTGGAGGACGTCATGTGAAGTATCATAACATTGTAAAGTAGTAAACAAGCAACAACATCATCCATTGCATTAAAAGTAAAGTTTTAATACATGTGTTTTCTTTCATAATGTACAACAATAAAATGAATAATCAAAATAAGACGAGTCTTGTCTGTGCTCCGTCTTCTCAAAACCTGGCCATCGTACCTGTCTAACCGGTGACCTGAGAATACAAGTTATTTTGAAAGTGAGTATCAGCCTAAAGCTGGTGAATTCATAAGTATTTAAGTGTCATTGTCTTGTTTTGGAAAGCTATTATGAATGCCATGTAAATCTTTAAATGAAACAATTGATATAAGTATGAAAAACCCTAGAAAATCCCATCTTTCCTACTAGTATGAAATGTAGTCTTCTACCAAGACCCGAATCTTTTGTTATGACAATGTAGTCTTCTACCAAGACCCGAATGTTTTACTATGATAATGATAGTTTTCTTTCCTTTTGACTATTACACACATTACTTAGTCTAACTCATCGTTTATGTGAATGTATCACAAAATAAAGTAAATAGGAAAAGAATATAATAGTCTTCTACCAAGACCCGAATGTTTTGCTATGAAAATGATAGTTTTTCCATCTTTTTGACTATTACAAATAGTACTTAGTCTAACTCATCGTTTATGTGAATGTATCACAAAATAAAGTAATAGGAAAAATATAATCATGTAAGTGTTATCCTTTTGTATTAGGATTAACATGACATCGCGATTTGCGAAATGTATAACCTTTGAACATCCGTAGATTGTTCAATTTTCCTCTGTAGCTACAACAGGGCGGAGGAAGGGTTAGTCCCGTTAAGGTACTCCTAATATAAGTATTAACCGTAGGCATTCGTAGATGTTCATCGACCTCTGTAGCGAACAGTAGGCCCGAGGAATGGTTTGTCCCGTAGAGGTACTCCTAGTATAAGTAATAACCGTAGGCATCCGTAGATGTTCATCAACCACTGGTGCTAACAGTTGGTAAGTTTTTAGACTTGTTGCCATATCACAACCATTCTTGGGCATGTGCTAATCACTCCTCAGAACAACATAGTTGATCAGGCTATGCTACTCCCAAGACTGACCATACATCCCCTGGCTTACTTGTGATATTCAACAATCGTAATACTTTTGTTCTTGTCATTGTGACACTGATTTTAGTATGAATGCAGGCACTTATACTTACTTAAATAATTTATTATTTAAAAGTATAACTCTTAGAGAGAGTGTTTTAATCCCAATGTATTTATAATTAGTATATCTTTTATGGGTTGATATACTTAATTCACTATAAAAAATGCTCTGATACCAATCTGTCACACCCCAAAACCAAGAACGACGGAAACGTTCCGGGGTGGAGGACGTCATGTGAAGTATCATAACAGTGTAAAGTAGTAAACAAGCAACAACATCGTCCATTGCATTAAAAGTAAAGTTTTAATACATGTGTGTTCTTTCATAATGTACAACAATAAATTGAATAATCAAAATAAGACGAGTCTTGTCTGTGCTCCGTCTTCTCAAAACCTGGCCATCGTACCTGTCTAACCGGTGACCTGAGAATACAAGTTATTTTGAAAGTGAGTATCAGCCTAAAGCTGGTGAATTCATAAGTATTTAAGTGTCATTGTCTTGTTTTGGAAAGCTATTATGAATGCCATGTAAATCTTTAAATGAAACAATTGATATAAGTATGAAAAACCCTAGAAAATCCCATCTTTCCTACTAGTATGAAATGTAGTCTTCTACCAAGAGCCGAATCTTTTGTTATGACAATGTAGTATTCTACCAAGACCCGAATGTTTTACTATGATAATGATAGTTTTCCTTCTTTTTGACTATTACAAACAGTACTTAGTCTAACTCATCGTTTATGTGAATGTATCACAAAATAAAGTAAATAGGAAAAGAATATAATAGTCTTCTACCAAGACCCGAATGTTTTGCTATGAAAATGATAGTTTTTCCATCTTTTTGACTATTACAAATAGTACTTAGTCTAACTCATCGTTTATGTGAATGTATCACAAAATAAAGTAATAGGAAAAATATAATCATGTAAGTGTTATCCTTTTGTATTAGGATTAACATGACATCGCGATTTGCGAAATGTATAACCTTTGAACATCCGTAGATTGTTCAATTGTCCTCTGTAGCTACAACAGGGCGGAGGAAGGGTTAGTCCCGTTAAGGTACTCCTAATATAAGTATTAACCGTAGGCATTCGTAGATGTTCATCGACCTCTGTAGCGAACAGTAGGCCCGAGGAATGGTTTGTCCCGTAGAGGTACTCCTAGTATAAGTAATAACCGTAGGCATCCGTAGATGTTCATCAACCACTGGTGCTAACAGTTGGTAAGTTTTTAGACTTGTTGCCATATCACAACCATTCTTGGGCATGTGCTAATCACTCCTCAGAACAGCATAGTTGATCAGGCTATGCTACTCCCAAGACTGACCATACATCCCCAGGCTTACTTGTGATATTCAACAATCGTAATACTTTTGTTCTTGTCATTGTGACACTGATTTTAGTATGAATGCAGGCACTTATACTTACTTAAATAATTTATTATTTAAAAGTATAACTCTTAGAGAGAGTGTTTTAATCCCAATGTATTTATAATTAGTATATCTTTTATGGGTTGATATACTTAATTCACTATAAAAAATGCTCTGATACCAATCTGTCACACCCCAAAACCAAGAACGACGGAAACGTTCCGGGGTGGAGGACGTCATGTGAAGTATCATAACAGTGTAAAGTAGTAAACAAGCAACAACATCATCCATTGCATTAAAAGTACAGTTTTAATACATGTGTTTTCTTTCATAATGTACAACAATAAAATGAATAATCAAAATAAGACGAGTCTTGTCTGTGCTCCGTCTTCTCAAAACCTGGCCATCGTACCTGTCTAACCGGTGACCTGAGAATACAAGTTATTTTGAAAGTGAGTATCAGCCTAAAGCTGGTGAATTCATAAGTATTTAAGTGTCATTGTCTTGTTTTGGAAAGCTATTATGAATGCCATGTAAATCTTTAAATGAAACAATTGATATAAGTATGAAAAACCCTAGAAAATCCCATCTTTCCTACTAGTATGAAATGTAGTCTTCTACCAAGACCCGAATCTTTTGTTATGACAATGTAGTCTTCTACCAAGACCCGAATGTTTTACTATGATAATGATAGTTTTCCTTCTTTTTGACTATTACAAACAGTACTTAGTCTAACTCATCGTTTATGTGAATGTATCACAAAATAAAGTAAATAGGAAAAGAATATAATAGTCTTCTACCAAGACCCGAATGTTTTGCTATGAAAATGATACTTTTTCCATCTTTTTGACTATTACAAATAGTACTTAGTCTAACTCATCGTTTATGTGAATGTATCACAAAATAAAGTAATAGGAAAAATATAATCATGTAAGTGTTATCCTTTTGTATTAGGATTAACATGACATCGCGATTTGCGAAATGTATAACCTTTGAACATCCGTAGATTGTTCAATTGTCCTCTGTAGCTACAACAGGGCGGAGGAAGGGTTAGTCCCGTTAAGGTACTCCTAATATAAGTATTAACCGTAGGCATTCGTAGATGTTCATCGACCTCTGTAGCGAACAGTAGGCCCGAGGAATGGTTTGTCCCGTAGAGGTACTCCTAGTATAAGTAATAACCGTAGGCATTCGTAGATGTTCATCAACCACTGGTGCTAACAGTTGGTAAGTTTTTAGACTTGTTGCCATATCACAACCATTCTTGGGCATGTGCTAATCACTCCTCAGAACAGCATAGTTGATCAGGCTATGCTACTCCCAAGACTGACCATACATCCCCAGGCTTACTTGTGATATTCAACAATCGTAATACTTTTGTTCTTGTCATTGTGACACTGATTTTAGTATGAATGCAGGCACTTATACTTACTTAAATAATTTATTATTTAAAAGTATAACTCTTAGAGAGAGTGTTTTAATCCCAATGTATTTATAATTAGTATATCTTTTATGGGTTGATAAACTTAATTCACTATAAAAAATGCTCTGATACCAATCTGTCACACCCCAAAACCAAGAACGACGGAAACGTTCCGGGGTGGAGGACGTCATGTGAAGTATCATAACAGTGTAAAGTAGTAAACAAGCAACAACATCATCCATTGCATTAAAAGTAAAGTTTTAATACATGTGTGTTCTTTCATAATGTACAACAATAAATTGAATAATCAAAATAAGACGAGTCTTGTCTGTGCTCCGTCTTCTCAAAACCTGGCCATCGTACCTGTCTAACCGGTGACCTGAGAATACAAGTTATTTTGAAAGTGAGTATCAGCCTAAAGCTGGTGAATTCATAAGTATTTAAGTGTCATTGTCTTGTTTTGGAAAGCTATTATGAATGCCATGTAAATCTTTAAATGAAACAATTGATATAAGTATGAAAAACCCTAGAAAATCCCATCTTTCCTACTAGTATGAAATGTAGTCTTCTACCAAGAGCCGAATCTTTTGTTATGACAATGTAGTCTTCTACCAAGACCCGAATGTTTTACTATGATAATGATAGTTTTCCTTCTTTTTGACTATTACAAACAGTACTTAGTCTAACTCATCGTTTATGTGAATGTATCACAAAATAAAGTAAATAGGAAAAGAATATAATAGTCTTCTACCAAGACCCGAATGTTTTGCTATGAAAATGATAGTTTTTCCATCTTTTTGACTATTACAATTAGTACTTAGTCTAACTCATCGTTTATGTGAATGTATCACAAAATAAAGTAATAGGAAAAATATAATCATGTAAGTGTTATCCTTTTGTATTAGGATTAACATGACATCGTGATTTGCGAAATGTATAACCTTTGAACATCCGTAGATTGTTCAATTGTCCTCTATAGCTACAACAGGGCGGAGGAAGGGTTAGTCCCGTTAAGGTACTCCTAATATAAGTATTAACCGTAGGCATTCGTAGATGTTCATCGACCTCTGTAGCGAACAGTAGGCCCGAGGAATGGTTTGTCCCGTAGAGGTACTCCTAGTATAAGTAATAACCGTAGGCATCCGTAGATGTTCATCAACCACTGGTGCTAACAGTTGGTAAGTTTTTAGACTTGTTGCCATATCACAACCATTCTTGGGCATGTGCTAATCCCTCCTCAGAACAGCATAGTTGATCAGGCTATGCTACTCCCAAGACTGACCATACATCCCCAGGCTTACTTGTGATATTCAACAATCGTAATACTTTTGTTCTTGTCATTGTGACACTGATTTTAGTATGAATGCAGGCACTTATACTTACTTAAATAATTTATTATTTAAAAGTATAACTCTTAGAGAGAGTGTTTTAATCCCAATGTATTTATAATTAGTATATCTTTTATGGGTTGATATACTTAATTCACTATAAAAAATGCTCTGATACCAATCTGTCACACCCCAAAACCAAGAACGACGGAAACGTTCCGGGGTGGAGGACGTCATGTGAAGTATCATAACAGTGTAAAGTAGTAAACAAGCAACAACATCATCCATTGCATTAAAAGTAAAGTTTTAATACATGTGTTTTCTTTCATAATGTACAACAATAAAATGAATAATCAAAATAAGACGAGTCTTGTCTGTGCTCCGTCTTCTCAAAACCTGGCCATCGTACCTGTCTAACCGGTGACCTGAGAATACAAGTTATTTTGAAAGTGAGTATCAGCCTAAAGCTGGTGAATTCATAAGTATTTAAGTGTCATTGTCTTGTTTTGGAAAGCTATTATGAATGCCATGTAAATCTTTAAATGAAACAATTGATATAAGTATGAAAAACCCTAGAAAATCCCATCTTTCCTACTAGTATGAAATGTAGTCTTCTACCAAGACCCGAATCTTTTGTTATGACAATGTAGTCTTCTACCAAGACCCGAATGTTTTACTATGATAATGATAGTTTTCCTTCTTTTTGACTATTACAAACAGTACTTAGTCTAACTCATCGTTTATGTGAATGTATCACAAAATAAAGTAAATAGGAAAAGAATATAATAGTCTTCTACCAAGACCCGAATGTTTTGCTATGAAAATGATAGTTTTTCCATCTTTTTGACTATTACAAATAGTACTTAGTCTAACTCATCGTTTATGTGAATGTATCACAAAATAAAGTAATAGGAAAAATATAATCATGTAAGTGTTATCCTTTTGTATTAGGATTAACATGACATCGCGATTTGCGAAATGTATAACCTTTGAACATCCGTAGATTGTTCAATTGTCCTCTGTAGCTACAACAGGGCGGAGGAAGGGTTAGTCCCGTTAAGGTACTCCTAATATAAGTATTAACCGTAGGCATTCGTAGATGTTCATCGACCTCTGTAGCGAACAGTAGGCCCGAGGAATGGTTTGTCCCGTAGAGGTACTCCTAGTATAAGTAATAACCGTAGGCATCCGTAGATGTTCATCAACCACTGGTGCTAACAGTTGGTAAGTTTTTAGACTTGTTGCCATATCACAACCATTCTTGGGCATGTGCTAATCACTCCTCAGAACAGCATAGTTGATCAGGCTATGCTACTCCCAAGACTGACCATACATCCCCAGGCTTACTTGTGATATTCAACAATCGTAATACTTTTGTTCTTGTCATTGTGACACTGATTTTAGTATGAATGCAGGCACTTATACTTACTTAAATAATTTATTATTTAAAAGTATAACTCTTAGAGAGAGTGTTTTAATCCCAATGTATTTATAATTAGTATATCTTTTATGGGTTGATATACTTAATTCACTATAAAAAATGCTCTGATACCAATCTGTCACACCCCAAAACCAAGAACGACGGAAACGTTCCGGGGTGGAGGACGTCATGTGAAGTATCATAACAGTGTAAAGTAGTAAACAAGCAACAACATCATCCATTGCATTAAAAGTAAAGTTTTAATACATGTGTTTTCTTTCATAATGTACAACAATAAAATGAATAATCAAAATAAGACGAGTCTTGTCTGTGCTCCGTCTTCTCAAAACCTGGCCATCGTACCTGTCTAACCGGTGACCTGAGAATACAAGTTATTTTGAAAGTGAGTATCAGCCTAAAGCTGGTGAATTCATAAGTATTTAAGTGTCATTGTCTTGTTTTGGAAAGCTATTATGAATGCCATGTAAATCTTTAAATGAAACAATTGATATAAGTATGAAAAACCCTAGAAAATCCCATCTTTCCTACTAGTATGAAATGTAGTCTTCTACCAAGACCCGAATCTTTTGTTATGACAATGTAGTCTTCTACCAAGACCCGAATGTTTTACTATGATAATGATAGTTTTCCTTCTTTTTGACTATTACAAACAGTACTTAGTCTAACTCATCGTTTATGTGAATGTATCACAAAATAAAGTAAATAGGAAAAGAATATAATAGTCTTCTACCAAGACCCGAATGTTTTGCTATGAAAATGATAGTTTTTCCATCTTTTTGACTATTACAAATAGTACTTAGTCTAACTCATCGTTTATGTGAATGTATCACAAAATAAAGTAATAGGAAAAATATAATCATGTAAGTGTTATCCTTTTGTATTAGGATTAACATGACATCGCGATTTGCGAAATGTATAACCTTTGAACATCCGTAGATTGTTCAATTGTCCTCTGTAGCTACAACAGGGCGGAGGAAGGGTTAGTCCCGTTAAGGTACTCCTAATATAAGTATTAACCGTAGGCATTCGTAGATGTTCATCGACCTCTGTAGCGAACAGTAGGCCCGAGGAATGGTTTGTCCCGTAGAGGTACTCCTAGTATAAGTAATAACCGTAGGCATCCGTAGATGTTCATCAACCACTGGTGCTAACAGTTGGTAAGTTTTTAGACTTGTTGCCATATCACAACCATTCTTGGGCATGTGCTAATCACTCCTCAGAACAGCATAGTTGATCAGGCTATGCTACTCCCAAGACTGACCATACATCCCCAGGCTTACTTGTGATATTCAACAATCGTAATACTTTTGTTCTTGTCATTGTGACACTGATTTTAGTATGAATGCAGGCACTTATACTTACTTAAATAATTTATTATTTAAAAGTATAACTCTTAGAGAGAGTGTTTTAATCCCAATGTATTTATAATTAGTATATCTTTTATGGGTTGATATACTTAATTCACTATAAAAAATGCTCTGATACCAATCTGTCACACCCCAAAACCAAGAACGACGGAAACGTTCCGGGGTGGAGGACGTCATGTGAAGTATCATAACAGTGTAAAGTAGTAAACAAGCAACAACATCATCCATTGCATTAAAAGTAAAGTTTTAATACATGTGTTTTCTTTCATAATGTACAACAATAAAATGAATAATCAAAATAAGACGAGTCTTGTCTGTGCTCCGTCTTCTCAAAACCTGGCCATCGTACCTGTCTAACCGGTGACCTGAGAATACAAGTTATTTTGAAAGTGAGTATCAGCCTAAAGCTGGTGAATTCATAAGTATTTAAGTGTCATTGTCTTGTTTTGGAAAGCTATTATGAATGCCATGTAAATCTTTAAATGAAACAATTGATATAAGTATGAAAAACCCTAGAAAATCCCATCTTTCCTACTAGTATGAAATGTAGTCTTCTACCAAGACCCGAATCTTTTGTTATGACAATGTAGTCTTCTACCAAGACCCGAATGTTTTACTATGATAATGATAGTTTTCCTTCTTTTTGACTATTACAAACAGTACTTAGTCTAACTCATCGTTTATGTGAATGTATCACAAAATAAAGTAAATAGGAAAAGAATATAATAGTCTTCTACCAAGACCCGAATGTTTTGCTATGAAAATGATAGTTTTTCCATCTTTTTGACTATTACAAATAGTACTTAGTCTAACTCATCGTTTATGTGAATGTATCACAAAATAAAGTAATAGGAAAAATATAATCATGTAAGTGTTATCCTTTTGTATTAGGATTAACATGACATCGCGATTTGCGAAATGTATAACCTTTGAACATCCGTAGATTGTTCAATTGTCCTCTGTAGCTACAACAGGGCGGAGGAAGGGTTAGTCCCGTTAAGGTACTCCTAATATAAGTATTAACCGTAGGCATTCGTAGATGTTCATCGACCTCTGTAGCGAACAGTAGGCCCGAGGAATGGTTTGTCCCGTAGAGGTACTCCTAGTATAAGTAATAACCGTAGGCATCCGTAGATGTTCATCAACCACTGGTGCTAACAGTTGGTAAGTTTTTAGACTTGTTTCCATATCACAACCATTCTTGGGCATGTGCTAATCACTCCTCAGAACAGCATAGTTGATCAGGCTATGCTACTCCCAAGACTGACCATACATCCCCAGGCTTACTTGTGATATTCAACAATCGTAATACTTTTGTTCTTGTCATTATGACACTGATTTTAGTATGAATGCAGGCACTTATACTTACTTAAATAATTTATTATTTAAAAGTATAACTCTTAGAGAGAGTGTTTTAATCCCAATGTATTTATAATTAGTATATCTTTTATGGGTTGATATACTTAATTCACTATAAAAAATGCTCTGATACCAATCTGTCACACCCCAAAACCAAGAACGACGGAAACGTTCCGGGGTGGAGGACGTCATGTGAAGTATCATAACAGTGTAAAGTAGTAAACAAGCAACAACATCGTCCATTGCATTAAAAGTAAAGTTTTAATACATGTGTGTTCTTTCATAATGTACAACAATAAATTGAATAATCAAAATAAGACGAGTCTTGTCTGTGCTCCGTCTTCTCAAAACCTGGCCATCGTACCTGTCTAACCGGTGACCTGAGAATACAAGTTATTTTGAAAGTGAGTATCAGCCTAAAGCTGGTGAATTCATAAGTATTTAAGTGTCATTGTCTTGTTTTGGAAAGCTATTATGAATGCCATGTAAATCTTTAAATGAAACAATTGATATAAGTATGAAAAACCCTAGAAAATCCCATCTTTCCTACTAGTATGAAATGTAGTCTTCTACCAAGAGCCGAATCTTTTGTTATGACAATGTAGTCTTCTACCAAGACCCGAATGTTTTACTATGATAATGATAGTTTTCCTTCTTTTTGACTATTACAAACAGTACTTAGTCTAACTCATCGTTTATGTGAATGTATCACAAAATAAAGTAAATAGGAAAAGAATATAATAGTCTTCTACCAAGACCCGAATGTTTTGCTATGAAAATGATAGTTTTTCCATCTTTTTGACTATTACAAATAGTACTTAGTCTAACTCATCGTTTATGTGAATGTATCACAAAATAAAGTAATAGGAAAAATATAATCATGTAAGTGTTATCCTTTTGTATTAGGATTAACATGACATCGCGATTTGCGAAATGTATAACCTTTGAACATCCGTAGATTGTTCAATTGTCCTCTGTAGCTACAACAGGGCGGAGGAAGGGTTAGTCCCGTTAAGGTACTCCTAATATAAGTATTAACCGTAGGCATTCGTAGATGTTCATCGACCTCTGTAGCGAACAGTAGGCCCGAGGAATGGTTTGTCCCGTAGAGGTACTCCTAGTATAAGTAATAACCGTAGGCATCCGTAGATGTTCATCAACCACTGGTGCTAACAGTTGGTAAGCTTTTAGACTTGTTGCCATATCACAACCATTCTTGGGCATGTGCTAATCACTCCTCAGAACAGCATAGTTGATCAGGCTATGCTACTCCCAAGACTGACCATACATCCCCAGGCTTACTTGTGATATTCAACAATCGTAATACTTTTGTTCTTGTCATTGTGACACTGATTTTAGTATGAATGCAGGCACTTATACTTACTTAAATAATTTATTATTTAAAAGTATAACTCTTAGAGAGAGTGTTTTAATCCCAATGTATTTATAATTAGTATATCTTTTATGGGTTGATATACTTAATTCACTATAAAAAATGCTCTGATACCAATCTGTCACACCCCAAAACCAAGAACGACGGAAACGTTCCGGGGTGGAGGACGTCATGTGAAGTATCATAACAGTGTAAAGTAGTAAACAAGCAACAACATCATCCATTGCATTAAAAGTAAAGTTTTAATACATGTGTGTTCTTTCATAATGTACAACAATAAATTGAATAATCAAAATAAGACGAGTCTTGTCTGTGCTCCGTCTTCTCAAAACCTGGCCATCGTACCTGTCTAACCGGTGACCTGAGAATACAAGTTATTTTGAAAGTGAGTATCAGCCTAAAGCTGGTGAATTCATAAGTATTTAAGTGTCATTGTCTTGTTTTGGAAAGCTATTATGAATGCCATGTAAATCTTTAAATGAAACAATTGATATAAGTATGAAAAACCCTAGAAAATCCCATCTTTCCTACTAGTATGAAATGTAGTCTTCTACCAAGACCCGAATCTTTTGTTATGACAATGTAGTCTTCTACCAAGACCCGAATGTTTTACTATGATAATGATAGTTTTCCTTCTTTTTGACTATTACAAACAGTACTTAGTCTAACTCATCGTTTATGTGAATGTATCACAAAATAAAGTAAATAGGAAAAGAATATAATAGTCTTCTACCAAGACCCGAATGTTTTGCTATGAAAATGATAGTTTTTCCATCTTTTTGACTATTACAAATAGTACTTAGTCTAACTCATCGTTTATGTGAATGTATCACAAAATAAAGTAATAGGAAAAATATAATCATGTAAGTGTTATCCTTTTGTATTAGGATTAACATGACATCGCGATTTGCGAAATGTATAACCTTTAAACATCCGTAGATTGTTCAATTGTCCTCTGTAGCTACAACAGGGCGGAGGAAGGGTTAGTCCCGTTAAGGTACTCCTAATATAAGTATTAACCGTAGGCATTCGTAGATGTTCATCGACCTCTGTAGCGAACAGTAGGCCCGAGGAATGGTTTGTCCCGTAGAGGTACTCCTAGTATAAGTAATAACCGTAGGCATTCGTAGATGTTCATCAACCACTGGTGCTAACAGTTGGTAAGTTTTTAGACTTGTTGCCATATCACAACCATTCTTGGGCATGTGCTAATCACTCCTCAGAACAGCATAGTTGATCAGGCTATGCTACTCCCAAGACTGACCATACATCCCCAGGCTTACTTGTGATATTCAACAATCGTAATACTTTTGTTCTTGTCATTGTGACACTGATTTTAGTATGAATGCAGGCACTTATACTTACTTAAATAATTTATTATTTAAAAGTATAACTCTTAGAGAGAGTGTTTTAATCCCAATGTATTTATAATTAGTATATCTTTTATGGGTTGATATACTTAATTCACTATAAAAAATGCTCTGATACCAATCTGTCACACCCCAAAACCAAGAACGACGGAAACGTTCCGGGGTGGAGGACGTCATGTGAAGTATCATAACAGTGTAAAGTAGTAAACAAGCAACAACATCATCCATTGCATTAAAAGTAAAGTTTTAATACATGTGTGTTCTTTCATAATGTACAACAATAAATTGAATAATCAAAATAAGACGAGTCTTGTCTGTGCTCCGTCTTCTCAAAACCTGGCCATCGTACCTGTCTAACCGGTGACCTGAGAATACAAGTTATTTTGAAAGTGAGTATCAGCCTAAAGCTGGTGAATTCATAAGTATTTAAGTGTCATTGTCTTGTTTTGGAAAGCTATTATGAATGCCATGTAAATCTTTAAATGAAACAATTGATATAAGTATGAAAAACCCTAGAAAATCCCATCTTTCCTACTAGTATGAAATGTAGTCTTCTACCAAGACCCGAATCTTTTGTTATGACAATGTAGTCTTCTACCAAGACCCGAATGTTTTACTATGATAATGATAGTTTTCCTTCTTTTTGACTATTACAAACAGTACTTAGTCTAACTCATCGTTTATGTGAATGTATCACAAAATAAAGTAAATAGGAAAAGAATATAATAGTCTTCTACCAAGACCCGAATGTTTTGCTATGAAAATGATAGTTTTTCCATCTTTTTGACTATTACAAATAGTACTTAGTCTAACTCATCGTTTATGTGAATGTATCACAAAATAAAGTAATAGGAAAAATATAATCATGTAAGTGTTATCCTTTTGTATTAGGATTAACATGACATCGCGATTTGCGAAATGTATAACCTTTGAACATCCGTAGATTGTTCAATTGTCCTCTGTAGCTACAACAGGGCGGAGGAAGGGTTAGTCCTGTTAAGGTACTCCTAATATAAGTATTAACCGTAGGCATTCGTAGATGTTCATCGACCTCTGTAGCGAACAGTAGGCCCGATGAATGGTTTGTCCCGTAGAGGTACTCCTAGTATAAGTAATAACCGTAGGCATCCGTAGATGTTCATCAACCACTGGTGCTAACAGTTGGTAAGTTTTTAGACTTGTTGCCATATCACAACCATTCTTGGGCATGTGCTAATCACTCCTCAGAACAGCATAGTTGATCAGGCTATGCTACTCCCAAGACTGACCATACATCCCCAGGCTTACTTGTGATATTCAACAATCGTAATACTTTTGTTCTTGTCATTGTGACACTGATTTTAGTATGAATGCAGGCACTTATACTTACTTAAATAATTTATTATTTAAAAGTATAACTCTTAGAGAGAGTGTTTTAATCCCAATGTATTTATAATTAGTATATCTTTTATGGGTTGATATACTTAATTCACTATAAAAAAATGCTCTGATACCAATCTGTTACACCCCAAAACCAAGAACGACGGAAACGTTCCGGGGTGGAGGACGTCATGTGAAGTATCATAACAGTGTAAAGTAGTAAACAAGCAACAACATCATCCATTGCATTAAAAGTAAAGTTTTAATACATGTGTGTTCTTTCATAATGTACAACAATAAAATGAATAATCAAAATAAGACGAGTCTTGTCTGTGCTCCGTCTTCTCAAAACCTGGCCATCGTACCTGTCTAACCGGTGACCTGAGAATACAAGTTATTTTGAAAGTGAGTATCAGCCTAAAGCTGGTGAATTCATAAGTATTTAAGTGTCATTGTCTTGTTTTGGAAAGCTATTATGAATGCCATGTAAATCTTTAAATGAAACAATTGATATAAGTATGAAAAACCCTAGAAAATCCCATCTTTCCTACTAGTATGAAATGTAGTCTTCTACCAAGACCCGAATCTTTTGTTATGACAATGTAGTCTTCTACCAAGACCCGAATGTTTTACTATGATAATGATAGTTTTCCTTCTTTTTGACTATTACAAACAGTACTTAGTCTAACTCATCGTTTATGTGAATGTATCACAAAATAAAGTAAATAGGAAAAGAATATAATAGTCTTCTACCAAGACCCGAATGTTTTGCTATGAAAATGATAGTTTTTCCATCTTTTTGACTATTACAAATAGTACTTAGTCTAACTCATCGTTTATGTGAATGTATCACAAAATAAAGTAATAGGAAAAATATAATCATGTAAGTGTTATCCTTTTGTATTAGGATTAACATGACATCGCGATTTGCGAAATGTATAACCTTTGAACATCCGTAGATTGTTCAATTGTCCTCTGTAGCTACAACATGGCGGAGGAAGGGTTAGTCCCGTTAAGGTACTCCTAATATAAGTATTAACCGTAGGCATTCGTAGATGTTCATCGACCTCTGTAGCGAACAGTAGGCCCGAGGAATGGTTTGTCCCGTAGAGGTACTCCTAGTATAAGTAATAACCGTAGGCATTCGTAGATGTTCATCAACCACTGGTGCTAACAGTTGGTAAGTTTTTAGACTTGTTGCCATATCACAACCATTCTTGGGCATGTGCTAATCACTCCTCAGAACAGCATAGTTGATCAGGCTATGCTACTCCCAAGACTGACCATACATCCCCAGGCTTACTTGTGATATTCAACAATCGTAATACTTTTGTTCTTGTCATTGTGACACTGATTTTAGTATGAATGCAGGCACTTATACTTACTTAAATAATTTATTATTTAAAAGTATAACTCTTAGAGAGAGTGTTTTAATCCCAATGTATTTATAATTAGTATATCTTTTATGGGTTGATAAACTTAATTCACTATAAAAAATGCTCTGATACCAATCTGTCACACCCCAAAACCAAGAACGACGGAAACGTTCCGGGGTGGAGGACGTCATGTGAAGTATCATAACAGTGTAAAGTAGTAAACAAGCAACAACATCATCCATTGCATTAAAAGTAAAGTTTTAATACATGTGTGTTCTTTCATAATGTACAACAATAAATTGAATAATCAAAATAAGACGAGTCTTGTCTGTGCTCCGTCTTCTCAAAACCTGGCCATCGTACCTGTCTAACCGGTGACCTGAGAATACAAGTTATTTTGAAAGTGAGTATCAGCCTAAAGCTGGTGAATTCATAAGTATTTAAGTGTCATTGTCTTGTTTTGGAAAGCTATTATGAATGCCATGTAAATCTTTAAATGAAACAATTGATATAAGTATGAAAAACCCTAGAAAATCCCATCTTTCCTACTAGTATGAAATGTAGTCTTCTACCAAGACCCGAATCTTTTGTTATGACAATGTAGTCTTCTACCAAGACCCGAATGTTTTACTATGATAATGATAGTTTTCCTTCTTTTTGACTATTACAAACAGTACTTAGTCTAACTCATCGTTTATGTGAATGTATCACAAAATAAAGTAAATAGGAAAAGAATATAATAGTCTTCTACCAAGACCCGAATGTTTTGCTATGAAAATGATAGTTTTTCCATCTTTTTGACTATTACAAATAGTACTTAGTCTAACTCATCGTTTATGTGAATGTATCACAAAATAAAGTAATAGGAAAAATATAATCATGTAAGTGTTATCCTTTTGTATTAGGATTAACATGACATCGCGATTTGCGAAATGTATAACCTTTGAACATCCGTAGATTGTTCAATTGTCCTCTGTAGCTACAACAGGGCAGAGGAAGGGTTAGTCCCGTTAAGGTACTCCTAATATAAGTATTAACCGTAGGCATTCGTAGATGTTCATCGACCTCTGTAGCGAACAGTAGGCCCGATGAATGGTTTGTCCCGTAGAGGTACTCCTAGTATAAGTAATAACCGTAGGCATCCGTAGATGTTCATCAACCACTGGTGCTAACAGTTGGTAAGTTTTTAGACTTGTTGCCATATCACAACCATTCTTGGGCATGTGCTAATCACTCCTCAGAACAGCATAGTTGATCAGGCTATGCTACTCCCAAGACTGACCATACATCCCCAGGCTTACTTGTGATATTCAACAATCGTAATACTTTTGTTCTTGTCATTGTGACACTGATTTTAGTATGAATGCAGGCACTTATACTTACTTAAATAATTTATTATTTAAAAGTATAACTCTTAGAGAGAGTGTTTTAATCCCAATGTATTTATAATTAGTATATCTTTTATGGGTTGATATACTTAATTCACTATAAAAAAATGCTCTGATACCAATCTGTTACACCCCAAAACCAAGAACGACGGAAACGTTCCGGGGTGGAGGACGTCATGTGAAGTATCATAACAGTGTAAAGTAGTAAACAAGCAACAACATCATCCATTGCATTAAAAGTAAAGTTTTAATACATGTGTGTTCTTTCATAATGTACAACAATAAAATGAATAATCAAAATAAGACGAGTCTTGTCTGTGCTCCGTCTTCTCAAAACCTGGCCATCGTACCTGTCTAACCGGTGACCTGAGAATACAAGTTATTTTGAAAGTGAGTATCAGCCTAAAGCTGGTGAATTCATAAGTATTTAAGTGTCATTGTCTTGTTTTGGAAAGCTATTATGAATGCCATGTAAATCTTTAAATGAAACAATTGATATAAGTATGAAAAACCCTAGAAAATCCCATCTTTCCTACTAGTATGAAATGTAGTCTTCTACCAAGACCCGAATCTTTTGTTATGACAATGTAGTCTTCTACCAAGACCCGAATGTTTTACTATGATAATGATAGTTTTCCTTCTTTTTGACTATTACAAACAGTACTTAGTCTAACTCATCGTTTATGTGAATGTATCACAAAATAAAGTAAATAGGAAAAGAATATAATAGTCTTCTACCAAGACCCGAATGTTTTGCTATGAAAATGATAGTTTTTCCATCTTCTTGACTATTACAAATAGTACTTAGTCTAACTCATCGTTTATGTGAATGTATCACAAAATAAAGTAATAGGAAAAATATAATCATGTAAGTGTTATCCTTTTGTATTAGGATTAACATGACATCGCGATTTGCGAAATGTATAACCTTTGAACATCCGTAGATTGTTCAATTGTCCTCTGTAGCTACAACAGGGCGGAGGAAGGGTTAGTCCCGTTAAGGTACTCCTAATATAAGTATTAACCGTAGGCATTCGTAGATGTTCATCGACCTCTGTAGCGAACAGTAGGCCCGAGGAATGGTTTGTCCCGTAGAGGTACTCCTAGTATAAGTAATAACCGTAGGCATCCGTAGATGTTCATCAACCACTGGTGCTAACAGTTGGTAAGTTTTTAGACTTGTTGCCATATCACAACCATTCTTGGGCATGTGCTAATCACTCCTCAGAACAGCATAGTTGATCAGGCTATGCTACTCCCAAGACTGACCATACATCCCCAGGCTTACTTGTGATATTCAACAATCGTAATACTTTTGTTCTTGATATTGTGACACTGATTTTAGTATGAATGCAGGCACTTATACTTACTTAAATAATTTATTATTTAAAAGTATAACTCTTAGAGAGAGTGTTTTAATCCCAATGTATTTATAATTAGTATATCTTTTATGGGTTGACATACTTAATTCACTATAAAAAATGCTCTGATACCAATCTGTCACACCCCAAAACCAAGAACGACGGAAACGTTCCGGGGTGGAGGACGTCATGTGAAGTATCATAACAGTGTAAAGTAGTAAACAAGCAACAACATCATCCATTGCATTAAAAGTAAAGTTTTAATACATGTGTTTTCTTTCATAATGTACAACAATAAAATGAATAATCAAAATAAGACGAGTCTTGTCTGTGCTCCGTCTTCTCAAAACCTGGCCATCGTACCTGTCTAACCGGTGACCTGAGAATACAAGTTATTTTGAAAGTGAGTATCAGCCTAAAGCTGGTGAATTCATAAGTATTTAAGTGTCATTGTCTTGTTTTGGAAAGCTATTATGAATGCCATGTAAATCTTTAAATGAAACAATTGATATAAGTATGAAAAACCCTAGAAAATCCCATCTTTCCTACTAGTATGAAATGTAGTCTTCTACCAAGACCCGAATCTTTTGTTATGACAATGTAGTCTTCTACCAAGACCCGAATGTTTTACTATGATAATGATAGTTTTCCTTCTTTTTGACTATTACAAACAGTACTTAGTCTAACTCATCGTTTATGTGAATGTATCACAAAATAAAGTAAATAGGAAAAGAATATAATAGTCTTCTACCAAGACCCGAATGTTTTGCTATGAAAATGATAGTTTTTCCATCTTTTTGACTATTACAAATAGTACTTAGTCTAACTCATCGTTTATGTGAATGTATCACAAAATAAAGTAATAGGAAAAATATAATCATGTAAGTGTTATCCTTTTGTATTAGGATTAACATGACATCGCGATTTGCGAAATGTATAACCTTTGAACATCCGTAGATTGTTCAATTGTCCTCTGTAGCTACAACAGGGCGGAGGAAGGGTTAGTCCCGTTAAGGTACTCCTAATATAAGTATTAACCGTAGGCATTCGTAGATGTTCATCGACCTCTGTAGCGAACAGTAGGCCCGAGGAATGGTTTGTCCCGTAGAGGTACTCCTAGTATAAGTAATAACCGTAGGCATCCGTAGATGTTCATCAACCACTGGTGCTAACAGCTGGGCTTCATAATGGTTAGTCCCGTCTAGATATCCCGTTGAACTAGGATAGGCAAGACAATTTACATAGAAGGTACTAATAAATCATCCTAATGAATAGAGGTACAAGTATTCATGTAAATGTATACAGGAAAATGTATCTACGTAAAGGTACTCATGTAATGTATTCATGTAAGGTACTCATGTAATGTATTCATGTAAGGTATTCATGTAATGTATTCATGTAAGGTACTCATGTAATGTATTCATGTAAGGTACTCATGTAATGTATAGTGTAGACTCATGAATGAACTAACTCTGATGTAATTCCTTGTAATAGGAATAATGTTATGTATCTCTTAACTATCCCTATAATAGTTAATTGGAAGGTAATTGATTGTCCAAACAGGTTTATACACCCTTGCTACACAAGAGTGTGGGAAACTTAATGAAGGATGAAAACTATAACATCAATACATATAAAAGAACATAAGTGTATAGATATAGTTTTGTTCAAGAAGGTAAAAATGGTTTTGTAAGACATCTAACAATTTTGAACAATAATTAACAATGACTTGATGTCACTTTAATAAACATTTCAAACATAATACTTTTGCTATCAAGGTATTTTTAAGATATAAAACCATTTCATGCATCACATTTTGTAGTATGTGAAATCTGCTGAATGAAAACACAGTTATAAATACATATGATTGATGTATTAACATGTTGTTTTCTACCTGTATTCCCCCATTTAAAGTATTTAAAATCATTTAAAACATTGATTAAGGGGTATGAACTCACCTGTTGTGAGTGGATCTAACGGGTATGTGTGTAGGGATGAGAAGTTCCACGAATGAAGTCCCGAGACACAATAAGTCCTAAATGACATATAAGGACACATATTGACATGAATATAGTGTTTATAACATCTATATGAAAGGAAACACCTTCCGGGACCAGGAAACACCTTGACCAAGTGTTGGAATCACATGTGATTCAACATAGGAAGGTATAAAGGCACTCACATGAGTTTACTACCATGAATTCACGGCCCAAGGGAGTTTACGGCCGTAAACTCATGGCTACTCATGTGGGAATGCAAGTTTGAAGGCTAGGGTATGATTTAGGGGCATTAGCTCTAACCTATGATGAAGAAAACCCACTTTCTTTGGAGTTTTAAGGAGTTCACGACCCTAATGAGTTTACTGCCGTAAACTCATGGCCATTTATGTTTATGAGGGTCCTTAAAGGTCATAAGGAAGCATCCTAATTTCAAGCCTAAGCCTTAGGAAGTGTTTGTGGCATCAAAACACCCTTAACTTGAGTTTACGGCCCATGGACCATTTAGTCATGTGTTTGCGGCCGTAAACACTCATGGGTGTTGGTATTTTCATTGTTTTGGGTCCTAGACACATCAAGGTAAAGTGCTATGTTTGTCTCTTGGCTAAATGAAGGCATTTAGGGCATTTTGGCAACCTAAAATGGAGTTCACGGCCCAAGAACATCCTTGGTCGTGAACTCACTTTCAACCCTTGATTCTTAATGTTTTGGATCTCTAAACAAGCTATGGGTAGTCTCAAGGTTCATTTCCAAGGTTTGGAGGGACATTGGGCACACTTTGGCCCTAAATTTAGTGTTCACGGTCCAAGAAGATCTTGGGCCGTGAACACCATTTCCTTGGTGTTTTGAGGTTGTTTTCTATCCCTAAACTCATTAGTGTACAAGTCCAAACTAGTTTCATGGCTTAAGGAAGGACTAGGCACCATTTGGCCCTTATAAAAGAGTTTATTCTCCAAGTGTTCTTGGGCGGTAAACTCTCAAATCTTGCGGTTTTGATCTGATTTTGATGTTATTAGGCACAATCTAAGCTATATAATACAACTAGATAGAAGTACTCACGATTTGGGATGAAAACCCGAAGATCCGTGAGAGAGAATTTGGCTTTTCTCTAGTTGGAAATGTAACTAATGAATGAATATGGTTCAGATTTCTATATATAGTCGTCGGATTTTTGGCAGAAAATATTTTATTCCCGGAATGAACTCTAATATCATAGAGTTTTGGAATAACAGTGTTGCACAAAACCCTAGCGTATCCACTCTCCTGATATCTCCTTAAGTGTAAATCCTGAAATACTCAAACTTATACCCAAAAGTCTGGAATTTCACTGTAACTGTTCTAACTTCTATGAATTGATATGGTTTGTTCAGAATGGAAATTTCGGGTTGTCACAGCTAGGACCCAACACAATATTTTAAAACTTGGAAGAGGGAAGCGGTAATCCAAGCTATAGAATATTTGAAGGTAGGCGAATGACGATTCATTTCCACCATGAAAAACGAAATAATTTATTAGGTTTTAATTGGATTTGAAACTCCTAGATCTTTTGAGATTCATTGATCTTTTCAATGGCATGTTTCAATCTCGGTTGTGCCCTCTCAGGTTTTGTGACTGGGATGCCGAGGATCACAAAACAAGGTGTGAATAACCATGCAAATATACTTGGTACCCTTAATATTTACTCCTCAATCGATGTGTCGGTTAACTACACGCGCTCCACTGATACTATGATAAATATTAAGTTACCCTTTGCCTACCTTGTTAAATGGAGGTTAGTGTGCTGGTTAACCACACGTGCTCCAATAACGACTTAAGCAAAGTGCAAAGTGTAATTTCATGGGTTAGCACAAATTCACATTTTCCTAAAGTAACTAAGATTGGGAATATATAAAAGCTGTAGTTACTTTATATTTATCATTAATACTTTTAATGAAGGGAGAATTCTAGTCCTTGTCCTACCCGTTCGGCTAACGACCCTCCACCAATCAAGGAAGCGGTGGGTGAGAGTGGACACCCATTAAAATGCCATATTATAGGCAGTAACCTTATACCCCCTTATAGACCGGCTTCATGAATGACGCATACTAACGGTAAGACTGACTTACTCTTATATATATATATATATATATATATATATATATATATATATATATATATATATATATATATATATATATATATATATATATATTATTAACTTATAATACTATAAAGTATAAGGTTTGTATTTTAACTTTTAAAATTCTAAGGGCTTAACTTGGAATTAAAGTATTCATAAGGGAAACTTTACAAATTCCAAAATGTGAGGGCGAGTTTTGAATTATTTAAAACTTTTCAATTCCATAACTTATGTGTTTAAGTAGTTTTAATGAAAAAACTCTTCAAGTTCCATAACTTGAGGACAAGTTATGGAAGACTTTAAAACATTTAAAAATGAGACTCTATTTTTTTCAAAACTTATGGAAATCTTATGAGTTTTCATAATCATAAATGTGACTTTTCATATAACTTGAGGACAAGTTACAAAAACACATATTATGAACAACTTTTAGATTAATTTGGATTGAAAACATATTATCACATAACTTGTCTATTAATCTAAGCAAACTCACAAGAACAAGATAATTCATATCAAACTTTTTCATGTAATTACCCTAACCATTAAACTAATATAAAACATGAATCTATTGACAATTATCTTTAAAATTTGGATTAGCATGAACATTAACACATCAAAAACAGGTTTACAAGTTCAAAAACAGCTCAGGGTAATGTTCCTAGTCCAATTCCAGCAAAAAAACTCGAAGATATGCTGTCTGGGGGTCCAACTCGTCGAGTACATGAACCAACTTGATGATTTGGATGATTTTACACAAGGACTCGTCGAGTCCCCTGTCCAGATAGCAAAAAATTCGATTTTTTTCAGCTTTTTTTAGCAAATTGCATCAAGTATAAAAGAAAACAAGCCTTGGCTCTGATACCACTGAAGGGTTTTGAACATTCTAACACTCTTATGGTGTACATGCAACCCTAAATACCTTGGATCTATGTTTTCTCTATTATACATGTAAACTAGAACTTTCCAAGGTATTACCCTAACTAGCATACAATCATTGATACTTGGGTAATATAAACAAGTTAGAAGACATACCTTTTCATGTAGCTTGATTCCATTAAGCTTAAGAGCCTAGTGCCTCAAATGTGACACCTCAAATGGTTCACACAACATCACCAAAATCATGTAATAACTTGAGAGAAAAGGTTCCTATGCTCAAGTTGGCTAGCCCTCATGTGTACACACACTAGTGCCAATTTCTTGAGCCATGGGGTCCTTATATATTGTGGCTATTAGGGTTATACCATGTAGCTCATGTCTTTCCATATTCTTCATGCTCCATGGGTCAAAACCTCCATAGAGTATCCATGGGTTACTCCATGGGTTTAGCCCAGCATGAAGAACTATGGATCTTAAGCCCATATATATAAGAATGAATGATTTACACAATCAATCCCCATATATTTAATTAATCTCCTTTCGATCACAAAGTTAATTCCAAATTAATTCTTGATCAATACTAATTAAATAATATGATTTCATATTAATATATTAGAACTTATAATATATTAACAAATCATAAATATCCTTTTCTCATAAAAGTCTATCCAAATTGTTCTGATACCATGCAACCCAAATGGACCATGCCAATCGGGTCAAGTACATACTAATTATAGTTATGGACTTAGACACTAATCTAACATATACAAATCATAAATATCTTCGATTAATCCCTAGGTGCTACTTAACCGGTTAGAGAGCGCCTAGCGATTAATCCATGCATACAAAATGACTGAAACAGTAGAACCCGATGAAATTTTAACACATGGAAGAAGTTATATATCAAAAGAAACTATTTGAGGTATGATTAGTGTTGTATTTATCATAATAACGTGTTTTGTGATGATATTAGTGGTATTTATGAACTTTTATATGATATTAGTCATATTTAATTTTTTAAAATCTAACAAATTAGCAATTAATGGTCCCTGATTAATCCCCCGATTAATCTCCGCCTAACCGATTAATCCTTTGACCCCAGTCCACCGACTAGCTAACGTCGAACGATTTTTACAGCCTTTATCCACCATATACAAAATAATACATCATGGAATACTGTAACGAACTCATATGTTAGAAAATATTGGATTTTATTGGAAACACACAAACTTTTTCACTGATTCATTAACAGGTTTTCATTTGTAAAACATGCTTATGAACTCACCAACTTTTATGCTGATACTCTTTTCAAAACAAATTGTATTCTCAGGAAATCAGTAGTCAGGTACTCTAGCAGACTTTTGAGAAGACGGAGCGTATAGAGTCACGTCTTTATATTTTGCTACTTTGGTTGTATATAAATATGAATCAAACAGATGTAAAAACCCTTATATATATATATATATATATATATATATATATATATATATATATATATATATATTCAATGTAACGGTTGTGTTTACCTTGCTTAATATGATGCAATTGTTGTGATACTACATATGACGTCATCCACCCCTGAACGTTTCTGCCATTTCGGTTTGGCGGTGTGACAGTATGGGCCTGCTCAGACACCAAAATTAATAAAGGAATTTCATAATCGCATTGGTTGAAGGTGGTTAGGATGCAGAGACCCTTCGGTGAGTGGGTGGTTAGATTGGTGTTTCATCCGTCCCGGTCGAGGATTCTAGTTCTTCGTTGAGCATAAAAGACATAGAAATTTAATGTTGTATCATATGAAGTGATTAGGGTTATCAAAATTGCTGAGATTTGGGGGAGTGTTCATATGTATTTCGTATGTTTGTGCGTTCATTAAGATCGGCTAGTAGTGGAACATTGGTTATTGTAAGATCAGGTTGTCGACAGTTTGAACTGTAAGGATGCGAGATGAGTTGGAAATCCATCAAATTTTATGGATTAGAAGAATACAGTCGAACCCAAGTGGGGTAGAATCATTTGGATTTCCATGGATAGGATCAGGTGCAATCCAGGAAAAGTACCCCATCCCAATCAAGAGGAAAGAAAACTTAGGTGGCAGTCTGGTTAGAGGATGTGTAAGCTTGGGAGGTAGGAAATTTCCAACATCTGCTTGACGCATTCATTGTGATGTATGGCAGAAATGTGGATGGATTCAGGTTGAGGGTTGTGTCAGAACTTCTCTGTCTGTTCTTGTCTGATTAAGGCTTTGTGGTTTGAAAAATGACTTGAACACCTGATTTGTGAAGAGTTGGATGTAGGTTCGACTCCTGATGATTATGATTGAAATGGTACATGAAGGGTAAGACCATGGGTAGATGTATGGCCATATAGGAATATTTTAAGACTCAGGGTAGCCGTAGCATAAATAAGGATGATTGGCTGACAAGGAAGTCTTGCAAGTCTGCGATGTAGTCGTAGCATTCGCCAGATTGAGGTAGGCCATGGTAGGAGTGGTTGTTAGGCTGAAAGGGGATCAACACATGCCTGGGGTGAAGCAGACCGTATTGTCAATGAATTTTTCTTTATTATGGGAGGATGACCATTGGGGTCCAAGGCGAGGTTAGGCATGTGTAGCAATTGATTGGGTGAGACCCGTGGGCATGGCCCATTCGTTGGTACAAACTAGGTGAGACCAGTTGGCGAGCCCCGTATGATTATGGAAGTGCAGGTGAGACCCAATGGAGTTCAATCAAGGTATTGGGTTACAGTTATAGTGGGATGACTCTATTGTCAGTGATTGGCATACGTATGATGCGTAGGCTAGGGTAGCCATTATCAGTTACACTCTCAGTAGGAGCCTGGTGGTTGGACTAGGTGTAAGGTTGTTAATCTCAATGGTGGATTAGGGATCTTATATCTTAGTGTAGTGGAAGGTCGTCATGGAATCAAAAAAATTTAGATTGAATGCATGTGTAAATCTTTGGATCTCAAGATATGAGTTATGTACCGAGTTGGCATTGGGATGAGACTCACATTGGAAGTCGTCATATATATCTATATATATATATATATATATATATATATATATATATATATATATATATATATATATATAACGAACTTTCGTCGACAAGGTATGGTTAAGGAATCTGCCTGCCAAGGTGTGACATCCCCATTTTTACGGCCAGAAAAGACCGATTTCGTTTATGTTTTTTAATAAAAATCAGAGTGAATTCTTAAGAAAAGTATTGTAGAATTTGTTCCCAAAACAAAATATGATATAAATTTATCAAAGCATTTCTTAAAGAAATGTATTTTCATTATATTAGAAAAACTCGGGATGTCAATCGTCGATACAGACCATAAGCATAAACCAAAAAGAAATAAACATCTTAGGCCATAAAACACTATCTGGTCTCATATCCATAATCTTTCGTCAAGTCATCCAACTATGTTTTTGCAGCTACCTGTAATACAAGAAACTGAGTGGGTCAGGCTGGGGAGCCTGGTGAGCATATAGGGTTTTCAACCCACAATAAATAAGTTTATTATTTTCAACAATCATTAAACCCAATTACCTTTTCCCATTATCCTCACCTTACATCCCTAAAGCATCTATCATAAGGGACCTATCCTAAGGAATTTCTTCGGTATGGACACTACTGCTAAGGGGATTCCTCAGCCATAGGTTTCCGTAAGGCAATCATGGAGGGATGGAGTACACTGGTGAACACTTCCTTCACAAACACCTACAGGTTGCGTGCCTACTAGCGTTCCACTGGACTTCCTAGAAAAGTTTGTGGTCGTCATCCATAATCTGCTAGATGACTGGAACAACGTTAACATTGAGGCCTCTCATCATTTTATTTCACCACACACCAACTATTTTATCTACCCATGTTCTACCCAACATATTTGTAGATATAAAATTCATACATGGTCCAGATCTGTAAAACAAAGCTTACATCTTTTATCCAACATAACTTTCAAAACATAAAATACACATACGGTCTAGATCTGAAGAAAAGGTCCAGATCTAAAGGAAAGAAGTTCAGATCTTTCATCCAACATAGATCTTAAAGTATACAGTTTAGATCTGAGATGAGAAAGTGTAGATCTGAAGGAAAAAGTTTCAGATCTGAAAGACAGAAGTATAGATTTTTCATCCAGCAAACATCTCAGGTAAACCGATAACATATATTTACACATAGCACATAATTTATATAAAATACTTTATCTATGTGTAAGATGAAAGTGACTATATACTCACTTGATACAGAGTGATTTGGACAGCACCTCGCTTCTAAAAATAACCTTCTTTGACGAAACTGGGAAGTTTGCTTGAAAACCGGGCTCCTCGCGGGCAGAGTTTCAAACCGAAAAACTCTTTTTCTTGGAGCCTTCAGGCTCTCCAGGGCTTCTTTCGGGGGCTAGGTAGAAAAAGTAGTGAGAAAATGAGCAAAAATCTCGACTGCCCTCGGTCCCCTTTTTTAGGCGAGACCTCGGACGTACGCTGGGAGTACCGAGGCTTCTACGCGGGGCGTTCTCCTCACTCCGTACACACGTGTCTGATTCTCGGTGGTATTGCGTGGCTTATCTCAGACCGCATAAAAAGTTAATACGCGGGGCGTACTTGGTACGCCATGCATCCGAAGTCTACGCTGGGCGTAGCCTCGCATCCAGCTTCGCAAATTGCACCTTCGACTTCTTAAATTCATATCTTTTGCATACGAGCTCCATTTTTGATGTTCTTTAAATCCATGTGTAGGCGAGACCGTACTCTACAACTTTCGTTTAGACTTTGTCGCTTAATTCTTGACTGATTTTAAATTTCTATTCTTTAACAGACCGAGACCAGATTAGTCCGTCAAAAACCCATAACTTCTTCATCCGACGCCCGTTTTTGTCTGTCTTTTTACCATTGCACTATTATTAACGAGATCTTCAATTCTCGTTTGGGTTGTGTCGACCAATAATCGACCGATCTACTATTCGAACTTCGGGCTGTGCACTGCCGATCCGAAACTTTGAAAAATCACAACTTCCTCATATGAAGTCAGATTTGGGCGTTCTTTTTATGCACACTGATGATTTAACGAACACTACAACTTTCGTGTAGATCACCAAGGCTAAAAATTCCTCTATCGTAAATTCACTATTTATGTCATGCAATGTCGTGTCGGTTCTGTCGCGAAACTTTGACATGCCATAACTTCTTCGTTATAACTCGGATTTCGACGTTCTTTATATCTCCGGAATCCTTGTCACGACCACTACAAATTTCTTCATAGATATAGGGTTTATCTAGCATTTTATTTTTGAAACTTATTTTTATCCTTTATTTATTGTATTATTATAAACCAGTAATAAGCACACAAAAGCACATAGTTCACATAATATTCAAGTAATTCATCTTTATTAATTTAAAACGAGTTACAATGGTTGACCTAGAATATTACATCATCATTAGTGCTAAACCCAGAAACACGGGCGCTACACAAGGATATCAGTTGGATGGATCAGGATTAGGAGGATGTTTCCTATTTCGGATTGCAGTAAGAGGTCGTCACGATTGTGTTTCATAAAGGTTATATCTGTGTGCAGGTCAGAAAAGTCATGGGGCTTCAAAATTATGGCAGTAAGATGTTGGTTCATCAGATAAAGTATTAGTGATTTGATTATCCTTAAGAGGTTTTAATCGGAGCATTTGGTTTCCAAGAGGGTGGTAAGGAGTGATTTCAATGACGAAATCTAATTTAAGTGGGGGATAGTTGTAACACCCTGTTCCGAAACGTTTCCTTATTCAGGGTCGTTACCTGAAGAAAGGTTATCATAGGCTTAGGGCCCTTGGGAAAGAGATTCTTAGACCCCTTTGGGTGTGAAAAATGTGGATTGGGTGATCCGGGGGTTCGGTTTGTGTTTAGGAGCCCAAGGGTATATCGGTAAAGTGACAGTTCGAGCCTTTTATGAATTTAGGATTTAACTTTGGAAAGCTTTGAGGCAAGGGAGAGTTAATAGAAGTGTAGAGCTTCTCATTATCTTTTCGGGGATATAAGGATCGTCGAAAATGGAATTAGAACGAATAAGTTATCACCTTCGGTAGTTTGGAAATTTAATGGTCAAGCCTAGTACGTTGGGCGTACTAGGAAGAAGGATCGTGGGTGCTTAATAGAGTATGTTAGGCATACCAGGAGTATGCAGGGCGTACTCCAGTCTGGTGCAAACCCTAATTTAGGGTCTTAGACCCTATTTAAGGTCCATAACTTGTGTTCAATCCCTATTATCTTCAACCTACATCCCATTAAACCCTAGATACGAAACCCTAGCCCCTATTTGAGTGGTTATTTAGTTATTGGGGTGATTTCATGTGTTTTGGTGCTTATTCAAAAGAAGGAGCTTCTTCAAGGAGTGTTGGATTGCTTGAAGCGTGTGGATCTCGACTTTATGCGTCTTGATCTATCTTCTAGAGGTATAAAGCTTCAAACTCTATGGTTCTTTAGTGTAGATCCATTTATGGGAATTTTATAAACGTGTTTGGTCCTAAGATTGTGGTTCGTTTGAGTAAAAGTTTCTCTAGGACCTTTGACCCTCATATTTGGTCTTTGTTGAGGTTATTAAGTCACAAAAATGTCATCTTGTGGGTTTTTGTTGGATCATGCTATAGTTGGTGATCATATTATAAATATAGATGGATAAAAACAAGGATTGGGTCCCTTTAAGTCATGTAAAGAATTAAAGTTGCCAACTTTACGTATTAAGACATTTTAAGGGTCAGATTTATGTTTGGATGTTCTTGAATTAACCCAATAAGAGCTTATTATGGATTTTGAGCCTCTGATGAGTATGTTGAGTGTATGTAGGAGTACGATCAACGTAATGCTTTTATCATGCATCGAAAACTTATACTTTGTGCTTCAAGTTGAGTACATGGGTCGTACACTTATGGTACATAGGGCATACACTTCTGGTACGTGGGTGTTCTCCGGGGAAGTTTAAATTGGGCCTCTTGGGCCTTGGGCCTTTTAGGGGTTGGGTCATGAGTTGTTGGACTAGTTTTTGAAGGGTAAAACAGTCTTTTACCCTTTAGTACGATGGATTATAGATTGGGCCTTGGATTTTGGTATATTGGTTTAATTATTAATTAAGGTTGTATTTATTGTTAGTTAGAGCGAGATTATCTGGTTCAACGACTCGAGCAGTTATTTGGTTATCAGCGGATTGTGGCGAGTGTCCTCGCTATACCCGTAGGTCGAAGGAACCAATGTTGGCCCACTAGGATATGTTTTGCTAGTTGTCTTTGTGACTCTTGCATTGTATGCTGGGCTAGACCCATTTGTATGTTGCGCTAGACCCATTTGTATGTTAGGCCCATTGTCTATTGAGCTAGGACCATATATCAGAAAGGGCTAGGCCCATTGTATATTACATAGGGTGCTAGCTGTCTATGTGACTCTTGCATTTGTATGTTGGGCTGGTCCCATTGGTTTGGTAGCGCTAGGCCCATTATGGTGGGATAGGCCCTATAGCGGGCTACGCCCAATGGTATGTATGGTATTTTGAATTTTGGGAAACTCACTAAGCTTTGTGCTTACGGTTTTATGAATATGGTTTCAGGTATTTCCAGTTCGAAAGGGAAGGGTCCGACTTGATAGCTGCGCATCCACCCATGTTTCCGCAATATGATGATTTTGGAATTATACTTTGATGACTGTTTTATTACGATATACTTTTGAATGTTTGAATAAAAAAGATAATTGGTGATTTGGTTGAATTAAAAATGAATTTTTTACGTCATGATTTTCGAGACATTACACCTCTACTCCTTGACCTTGATAGATTGAACTATGATTCTTGGAAGGAATTGTTTAAAACTCATTGTATTGGTTACTCTGTCTTTAATCATCTCAATGGGTCTTCTCTAAAATCCGATGATGAAAACTGGATAACCGTTGATAACATTGTCAAGCAATGACTATATGGTACACTCACTCAAAACGATTCTTTGGTCTATACTCAAGACCGAAGCCACAGATACAGAAGTATGCAACACTACTGAAGATCTTTTTTGTGAGAACAAAGAATCAAAGTCTATGGAATTAAACGATGAGTTATGTAATATCGTCATTGGAGACTCCACTATTATTGAGTATTACACACGGATCAAATCCATCTCCGACCTTCTTGCTAACACTGGGTCCCCATTTCCATAACGAAATTTGGTTATATTTGCCATCAATGGATTGTCTCAAAAGTATGCTCATATTGTCACTACAATTCGTCATCAAAAACCGTTTCCAACCTTTCTCGAGATGCGATCCATGCTTACTCTTGAAGAACGCTTTCTAAATGAGGATCACAACTGTATCGTGCAAGCCTCACATCAAGACACTTCAACATCACCTACGATTTTAAATGCCGAGCATCAACAAAGGAATCAAGCTTCTAATCATGGTGGTTTTTAATCCGGTGGTCGAGGTAGTGGTCAAATTTGGCTCAAATTATGTCAACTAAAAAATAACACACAATATATAAACCTATCCAAAACTATTGAAATAAAAAAAAGTATTTTTGTTTATATATATATATATATATATATATATATATATATATATATATATATATATATATATATATATATATATATATATATAACTGGCCTTTAATTTTTCTTTGATATTTTGTTTTTGCATTTAGATCAATAGAAAAATAAAAAGAGTACGGTTTATATATATATATATATATATATATATATATATATATATATATATATATATATATATATATATATATATATATATAACTGGCCTTTAATTTTTCTTTGATATTTTGTTTTTGCATTTAGATCAATAGAAAAATAAAAAGAGTACAACCGTATGAAATAAAGATGACGCATGTTGTATTTTAATATATACTTTAAGTTTAGTCAAAGGTCTTGATGCATGTGGTTGCTTCTAGGCATGGCTAAATGAAATGCTGAGAATTTCTTGCCTTATCTTAAATTCTTAATGACTCAACCATTCGTGGAAAGAAATAACTATACATAATACATATATGTATTGTAGAATAATTATCTTATAGTAGACTATAGACTATAAACTTATTATTTGACAAAAAAAAACCCATTTTAACTTCAATATTTTATTGTTTTTCTTTAAAAATCAATCTCAGAAGAAAAAAAAAAAGTAGCAAACCACAATAGGAAGTTTTATTTTAATAAATACATATCTTTTTTTTTTGGAACGGTAGAATTTTATAAATAAAAACTAGCAAGAAACTAGAAAGAAATTACATCACAATAGTAGTTAAAGAGGGGTTATGAAGCCACTCGGTCCATAGTAACTTTACTCTACTATATCTATTAGAGATCCAAAAGAGATACTTCTCAACAACTTCATCAAAACGAAAATACTTCTTTGGTAAAACCATTCCAAAAAATGATATATTGCAAAAATTCCACATGCGCCAAAAGAAACTGATAATGACCGCATCAAACACCTTACGTTGACCTCTCTGCAAGTTAACATCATCCAACCATATTCCCCGAAGTAACCAAACCACTATCTAGGGCATAATGAGCTGAAGAAACAGAGAAAGTGTCAGAAATATGTCACACCCTCGAACCAGACGTCGGAAACGTCCGAGGGCTCGTGTGACTACGAATTGAAATATCTTCACAATGAATATACATGAAATATAACACAATCATCACCAAACATTACATACTACAACTGGTATTGTTCACATCAAGTACATTGTTTATAGTACATATTCCAAAACATAAATTATACGATAATTGACATCTGCATAAAAGAAATTCCAAATTACTCTCGATGTTTCTTCAGCTTATCGTTTACCTGAGAATACAAGTTATTTTGAAAATGGTCAACATATATAATGTTGGTGAGTTCATAAGCATGTTTGATTAAAAGAATTTATATTGTTCGTGAAACCCAGAAAATTCGACATTTTTTGTAAATTCTCTGAAAATGATGTAATGATCAAGTATAAATGTATGTGTTATTTCCACTTGTAAAAAAAACATGTATAAAAAAACGACCCAAAATTTCCTTGTATTATACCTGTTGTAAGTAGAAGGTAATGAATAATAGTATTTCCCCAGAAAATCCGATATGTTCTGATTTATAAAAGTGTTGTAGTCGTTGCATTATCGTATGAATTATTTCGTATTAACATGATTTAAGCACTTTGTTTCCCGTAATGTATTGATGGTAATGAATCTCTATGTGAGTCGTTATAACCATTCATGATAGTGATTAATTTGTCTGTCTTGGCATTTTTCCAAACGCCGGTTCTGATCATGGTTTTGTCACCCTAGACTGGCCTCGTCTAATTGTAGCGAACAGCTCATGTGTGGGGGAGTCACCCCCGTATAGGTCTATACATAAACACTCGCTCTCCCTCCAGAAGACTCTGATTATAACTACAGGCTACGACCATACTATCTATGGTGTCAACCGACAAGTCTCACTAGATCCAAATTATTGCTACATGAAGATGTTTAACGTTATATGTATATATAATTACGAACACCAGATGATACATGAATGTGAAAGGATAAGACCCAACAAACATGAAAAAGACAATTGTGGCCCATTAGACATGTAAGTTATTTCCAGGCTTGTTAAGTATGCAAATGGACACGTTAAAGCCCATTAAGCATATGATGAATTATTCCAGGCTAAACTAGCATGTTGTTGGGTCAAAATTATGGTTTATACTTTACTTTTCTAGGAAAATGTATTTTTGTGTCTTGGACCATAAACAGCTTGGTGCTTACGGTCGTATACGTGTTTACGGTTGTGTTTACGGTCGTGAACAGGTTTACGACCGTAAACCCATTCACGACCCATGTCTACTATATATAGGGTAAGAGTTTCATAATTGTTTGAGGGGACAAGGAGCTTATGTGTGTGTATTCTAAGGTGTTCTAGAGAGAGAAAGTAGAGAGAAGAACAAGTGTGTGTTGGTGTGTGTGAATCTCATGTAAAGTTTCATCATTCTATTCATCAATACATTGAGATTCATATTATTCTTCTTCTCATTCTCTTCTATTTGATCTGACATCATCTAATTGATTGGGATTCTGCACCATCAATTGGATCTGATTGATACATAAGCATATTGGGGACTTACAATTGGTATCAAATTTTGGATTGTATCAATCAATTTTGTCAGATCTGGAGCTTATTTGATCTTATTTTGGAAGGATTCTTGCGTTTTTGGATAGATCGTGGCAAAATAAGGGGGGGTTTGTTCATCGTGTTTTTAATAAAAACGAGTTCTAGATCAAGTTTTGGAGCAAAAATGGTGAAAAACGTCGTTTTTTTCGCGATCTGAAGCAGTGTTTACGACCTTTGAAGGGTTTACCGCCGGAGTTTACGACCAGTGTTTACGCCCGACCGGAGTTTTCGGCCGGAGTTTACGGTCGCCGGAGTTTATGGCCAGCCTCGAACGTGTGCGGCTCGGTATGCGGGCTCGGTTCTTCGTTTAACAGCCTTCTTCGTTCAGCATCGTTCAGCACCATTCAACGTTCATCATCTTATTCGTTCAACGTACATTTAAAAAGAGAAGAAAGTTGGGGTTGCCGGGGATCAAACTCGGGTCCTTTGTTTATTCAAGGAAGCGTCTTGACCAGCTCATCTAGCTTGCTAGATGTTATATTCCTTCGCTTCTTAATTCAAATATCTTATTTGAACTTCTTTATTTTTGCAAATTTGTCATTTTTAACCCCAAAATTCAAAACATTTTATTTTTAAATTTCATTTTCAACCCAAAACTTTTTTTTTTTAAATTTTGACTTTTATTTTTGACTTTTTATTTACAATTTTGACTTTGACTTTTAAAATTTGACCTTTGAATTTAAACTTTGAATTTCTCGTTTAACTTTTAAATTTTCAAATTTAGCTTTTTGGTTTGACTTTTAAGTTTGACTCTTTAAATTTGACTTTTAATGGTTTTTGAGGTCAACGAGGGAAATAAAGACATGAAAAAGAATCGTCAGGATAAGTTAAGACAAAATTTCAACATGTTCAATTATATCCCTGGAGAAACCCTGGAAGCTCAGTTGCAGCGATTTACTACACTTACTACTAAGATGTATATAGCTGGGATCTTCTTAACTAAATCTGAGATAAACAAAAAGCTGCTGAATTCACTTCCAAAATCGTGGGATATGAACGTGGCTGTCATCAAGAAGACAAAAGATCTCAATCGTCTTAGTCTTGCTGCTGTAACTGAAGAACTTGACGCTTTGTAGTGTGGAAAAACAATGAGATCCGCCAACATCCCGGTCAATGAAGTTTCATGCTCTCAGTCATGTGAAGCTACTATTAAACTTCTTTGTGAACATAATGATTTGCTAAAAAGGGAAGTCGAGGACCTAAAATATGAAGGATATCAACTTAGGAAAGGACAGAAACCCCTGAAGGCTGAATTAGAAGCAAAAACCAAAGACTTTAGGAAGCTTCAAGAAGATTACAGTAATAAATGTGAAAATTATGATTATTTTAAGAAACAACTTGCTGAGTTAACTGCTGAGCTTGACACATTAAAAAGCAAATTTGAAACTGCAGATTTTAATTTTAAAAAATTGATGTGTCAAGCTAGTTAAAAATAACCAGCAAAAAGGTCTAGGGTATGATAGTGTTCCTCCACCTTTCAATCATAACTACACATCCATGCCTATGAAACAAGAAGAAATTGACAAGGAGGCACATCTTCATTATGGCAAACCATCTGGATTTGTGTTAGGAGGTATTCAGGTTGAAGATTCTAATGTTTCTACTCTATATGCAGGTAAAGTAGTAGAAGATGAGAACAAGGAGAAAACCATTGAACAAACCAACATCTCCTTGAGCTCTGAATCTGTTGCTTCGAACTCAGCTGCTTCTGATCAACCAACTGTTGAGAAATATAGGCCACCAATTCCAGTTAAACAGAGTGCATGTTGTACTTGTGCTTGTGGGAAAAATAAGAGACTAGGCAAAGACACGCCACCAGGGGCAGGAAGAAAGAACTTCACAGTGAAGAAAAAGACTTGTTTTCACTATGGAACACCTGGACACATTGCCAGAAATTGTCCTAATCGCGCATATGTTCCCTTCTATGCACAAGGCTGGCAGAACGCGCAAAGAGGGAGATTTTCCAGAAGAAACCCTTCAAGGTCACGTTTAGAAAATGGTGACTGGAATGCACAGAAGTCCAAGAATCAAACCCACAAGGCCAAGAATCTGAATCCCAAGGGCAAGAAGGGAATGCTGGCCAAGAAGCCAAATCCAAGAGATGCTACCGTGAATCCAAAATCAAAGTCATCTCAACGGCCGACATGAAGATCAAAAGCTAGTACTGAGCCACCCATCAGATTGAAAAAGAAATGGGTCAAACCCAACTACAAATGAGTTCCAAAGGTTCACTCTCCCAGATCTTCTAACGATTCTAATATTTCTTCATCTTCTGTTTGTGATAAATAGGATATGTCATGGGAGAGAGTACCCTGCAAAGATAACAAATGTCAACCCAATTTCAAAATGGACTGGGTTCCAAAGACCAACTGATCCCGCTCTGTGTCGGATCAGCTATGGAGGCATATAATTAGACTTCAGTTTGTTGGTAGTGGCTGTTCCAGGCACATGATAGGGGACATCTCTCAACTGTAAAACATTTAGAACTTTGTTCGAGAGTATGTGTCCTTTGTGGGAAAGGAAAGAAAGGAAGAAAGGAGAGGATCACATAGGGTTTGTGCTTAATGACATGAAGAATTTTTGGATCTGTTATGAGATTATGCATGCTGTTGTCAGACCTTCTGGATGCAAATTCAATCGGTGACTTACGGTTTGATTTTTTCTTCTCAATACTCGTGAGTTTATCTTACAGTGTTTCGTTTTGAAGACAATTTTTATTTTCTTATTGTTTTTCGTTAGTAGGTATTGTTTGGGAAGTGATATCAAGAATGTGATAACGGGCAGTCTAAAACATGTGTAAAGGACTGAATCTGAAATGTCTAGACTCTGTGTTTAATGTGTTGGTAGGCACGAAGAATTTGAAAGTGTGGATTTAGATAGGATTGTTTGGACTGACCATACGACGCTCGGGTAGATTGAGCAGTGAGATAAACACGGGAACCCACGAGATACACTAAATTAATACGCATATAGAACTGTGGTTCGACTTTTCCTTGAGGTACGGACTTATGTCCTTAATTCTGGTTCTGATAGGGCGACTGGGGGGTTCTGATAAAGTAGGTCTATAGGAAATTCTTTTCTTGCTTTCTATTTCTCAGTCATATGTTGCTTCCTCTGCATGAATGGAAGAGATCCAACCTGGATTGCAACATATGGAACTCTATTTCTACGCACCTCCTTATCTATGAAATTCTTTCAATCTGTTAGCCATATGCTGTCCCCTATGTGTGATCGGAAGATCCGACCTGGGACATAGCATATGCAACACCCTACTATCTCTATAACCCTCTATCTCTGGTAGTCATAAGTTGTCCCCTCTGCGTGATTGGAAGTGATCCGAGCTGTGACACAACATATGCATCTATCTCTAAATCTGACTTCCTCTTTAATAATTGTTTACTCATCTAAAGTAAGGAGTCCTTAGGAAGTTCTTGATAACCAGGGTATATCGGGAAGTGGGGAACACATTCTAGTGAAACTAAAATTGAACCATTTAGAGGTTGCCTGTAGATCTCGCTGCTTAATTTATATGGACAACAATACCCATGGTCGTCGTCAGCTAAATGGCTTATTTAGAAAAGTTTGTTGATAATCTTCGTGCTTAAGTGGACCACAATACCAGCAATTGACCAGATCTATTCATGAAGGTGAAGGTACTGATAAACAAGTTCCGGCTGTCGCATAACTTTGATCCCAAATATTTTTGTTTTTGTTAAATTTGTTCATAGTTTTCCTCTATGCACAAATTCAGGGGGATAATTAAAAAAAAATCAGAAAATTCAAAAATCAAACAAAAATCAGAAAATTAAAAATCCAAAAATATTTTTGTTTCTATTTTATTTTTCAGAAAATATGAAAATTCCAAAACTATTGTGCGCTAAGTTTTCTTTTAGTTTTGTTTTGTCTTGAAAAGTGAATTCAGGTGTAGATGAGACTCATGGAGACTGTATCGAAGATTTTCTGAGCCAAGGCTTCATTCGTGATCATCGAAGAATTCTCATTCGAAGGAGCAAGAAATCAAAATTATTCTTTCAACATTCAATTCTTTAACCCCAGAAGCAAGGTGAAGAAGAAATTGAAGATTATGTGACAGATTGCATTGAAGCCTCCTCAATCAGTCTGCTGCTATCGTTGTACCTACTAAAGTGATCCAGAAGATTTGTTCTCTCTGAAGATTCTCAAGCTGAAAGCGCTATCTTTCAAGAATCAGTACATCAAGCCTCCTCACCCAATGTGCGTTCAAAGTCAATTTTTTGAAGAAAAGCCCAACTGCTCAAGATGAAGTCATTCATTGAATATTCATATGTTCATCTTGATGTTATGTAGAAATTGAAGATAAATGTTGAATCCAAGCTCCCAATGAAGATTATCAAGAAAAGCCAGCTACCTTTTTAGAAGGAGCCTGTTGGGTCAATTAAGAAAAGAAAGCTATAAACCAAGGGGGAGATTGTTGGGTCAAAATTATGGTTTATACTTTACTTTTCTAGGAAAATGTATTTTTGTGTATTGGACCGTAAACAACTTGGTGTTTACGGTCGTATACGTGTTTACGGTTGTGGTTACGGCCGTGAACAGGTTTATGGCCGTAAACCCATTCACGGCCCATGTCTACTATATATAGGGTGAGGAGTGCATAATTGTTTGAGGGGAAAAGGAGCTTATGTGTGTGTAGTCTAAGGTGTTATAGAAGGAGAAACTAGAAAGAAGAACAAGTGTGTGTGAATCTCGTATAAAGGATCATCATTCTATTCATCAATAGATTGAGATTCATATTATTCTTCTTCTCATTATCTTCTATTTGATCTGACATCATCCAATTGATTGGCATTCCGCACCATCAATTGGATCTGATTGATACATAAGCAGATTGGGGACTTACACATGTAAATGGGCCACTAAGGCCCAATGACATGTAAAGGCTAATTTAGGCCCATTAAGCATGTAATTGGATCACTAAGGCCCAATAGACATGAAATGGTTATACTGGGCCCACCAGACTTGCAAAAGGATCCCCAATAAGCATGTATAGTGAGTATTAGGCCCAATAGTTGTACCGTTGTTGTATTTCGTTCGCTTGTCATTGTACAGTGTTATAAAAGTCCAGTATTTTGTTATAATTATATTTTTACTTCAAAATTCTATAGTTTGAAATCATTTTTAATAAAAATTTCGCTTTAGGTCCCTTCTGAATTAATTTGATCATTTAAAGGCTTATTTTTACATAAAATGTAAATTTTTGGTCTATTTTAATTAAAAATAACATTTTAGCCCATTAATTTATAAAAATTATAATTTCAGCCCAAATGTTTAGTAATTGACTAATTTGGCCCAAAAATCTATTTATTGACACTTTCGGCCCTTATTTAAATAAAATGACATTTTGGCCCTTATTTGAATAAGATGACATTTTCGGCCCAATTTTTTTAAAATTAACATTTTCGGCCCAATGTTGGAATAAGAGTCACTTTCAGCCCTTATATTAATTTATTTTAAATTTTGGCTCAAGTTTTGATTAACGAACATTTTAATCCCTAAAAATTTATATTTTTTTCAAGATTTGGGCCCAAAAAGACGTAAGGCCCAAATTAAGGCCCAAAATGCTAAATTTTACACTTTTAGCCATTTGAAAAGTATGATTATTATAAAAACTTATTTTTATACAATTGTGACCTTTTTGATCCATATAAAAACCAAAAGTGTCACTATTCTCTCAAACTTTTGTTTATTTGTCAAGAACGATTCTTATAAAAGATTTTTGTTTTATTTTTCACATCTTAAGTATGTATATCACTTTTATCCTGTGTAGTATGATGACTAAAGTATTTAGTTTATGAATCTTACCCATTTTTGTTAAAGTTTTTGAGATTTATCAAGTTTTATCACATAATCACAACATAAACCAAGAAAATCACACATAACATGCATAAAAACATCGATCTAAACATAAATACTTGTATTCTCCCCCAAAAAACATATAAAAACCGAAAACAAGGGGGTATGAACTCACCTTTGCTTGATGTTTCGGTTTTTGAAGAATAATGGAAGAAGATGATGTGATTGTCGTCCCTAGCAAGCTTCTTGATGGGATTTTCGAACTTAGAGGTGTTCTATGGAGTTAGATCATGAAGTAAAGCTATGTAAGAAGGAGTTCTTAACATTAAGATGGAAAGTAGATGTTTGTGTTTAATAAAAACTTACCAAAGGTTGAAAAACTTGATGAAGATCCTTAAAACACAACCCAAAGTTATGAGATTTTGATGGAAGAAGGAAGATGTTCTCGAGAGATTAGAGGGAGTTTGAAGAAAAGTTTGAAGATGTGTGTGTGTATGTTCTTGCTCTCGGCCGAGAGGATAAGAAGAGAGGGAAAGAGAGAGGTGAAGATGTGATGGATGCTTAGAAGTATGAGATTTATGGTTTGCTTAATGGTTAATTTGGATGAAAAACCACCATGCAATTATGATGTGTCAATTGCAAATTAACCCTCTTTTTTTTAACACATAAATGTACACATATATATTTATATTATGCCGAGATTTTTGGGCTAAGAGGGATAAGAATGAGATAGTTTGGGCCCATTCTAAGCTTAGTTCGAATTTATGGAACCCAATAATGATTTTAGACCCATTGGGCTCTTGTGAGTGTTCACGGCCCAATATGGTATAAAGGAATGGGTTATGGCCCATTAGGGCTAATTAACTCATTTATGGCCCATCAAGGCCCAATAGAGGTAAACCAATCCATTTTAGGCATATTATGGCCCAAAATGTTAAGTTTTATGAATGTGGGTCCAACTAGAGCCCATTTAAGGGTTCTAAGCCCAAGATAGTCAAATTGAATGCTTATTGGTCCATTAGGCCCAATAAGAAAATCCTAGTCCATAATTAATTGTAACCAGGTTTCTTAGGGTTTTCAACTCCCAATTGACTATTTGAAACGTTTTGTATCGAGTTTTGAACTTTACTTGATGAACCTGAACTGAATATGTTGTTATAGAATGAACATAGTGTATAATATCAAGTTAGAGTTACAAGTATCATGATAGTGGATGTTTACAAGAGCATAGAATTTCCTAGATAAATTGCTAGTTGTGACATCATCCCCCGTTAGAGAGAATTTCGTCTTGAAATTCTTTTGAAAACTAGGTTTGTGAATGCGAGAATAGGTGAGGGTACTTCTGCTTCATTTGGTCTTCGCGTTCCCATGTGAATTCCGGTCCAAGCTTAGCGTTCCATCGAACCTTCACAATCGGAATGCGACTCTGCTTCGTACGATTTACTTCCCTATCCATAATATCGATTGGTTCTTCGGTGAACAGAAGATTATCGTTTATCTCGATCTCATCCAAAGGAATGACAAGAGTTTCATCTGATAGACGCTTTTTCAGATTCGAGACGTGGAACACGGGGTGTACGTTGCTAAGCTCGGTAGGTAGCTGTAGCTTATATGCCACTGGACCAATTCGGGCAAGAATCTCGAATGGTCCAATGTATCGCAGGTTCAGTTTTCCCCGTTTCCCAAAGCGGATCTTCCCTTTCCATGAATAGACTTTCAATAACACTCGGTCTCCGACTTGAAATTCTAATGGCTTTTGTCATTGGTCCGCGTAGCTCTTATGTCGGTCTCGCGATGCTTGAAGTCGAGCTTTGATTTGGATGATCTTTTTGGTCTTTTCACGAATAATCTTGGGCCCTGTTAAAGTACTGTTTGGTGCTTGCCCTTTTGCTAGCTGAGAGTCACCCACCTCAGCCCAGCATAGAGGTGATCTGCATTTGCGACCATAAAGAGCCTCGAAAGGGGCAACCTTGATGCCCGTGTGATAACTGTTGCTATAAGAGAATTCAATCAGAGGCAAGTGGGCATCCCATGACTTGCCGAAGTCAATCACACAGGCTCGGAGTATGTCCTCAAGTGTCTGGATGATTCGTTCGCTTTGACCGTCCATCTGAGGGTGATAGACTGTGCTCATATCAAGCTGCATTCCCATTGCTTTCTGAAGAGATTGCCAAAATCTTGAAGTAAACCTACTATCTCGATGTGAGATAATAGACACAGGTACTCCATGAAGTCTTATAATCTCCTTGATGTAGATTCTAGTCAATCTTTCTATCTTGTAAGATTCCTTTATTGGCAGGAAATGAATGGATTTTGTTAATCTATCAACAATTACCCATATAGTATCCAACCCGTCAATTGTCTTGGGTAATTTGGTCACGAAGTCCCTAGAAATCCTCTCTCATTTCCACCCGGGTATCACTGGCTGTTGTAATAATCCCGAGGGCTTTTCATGTTCCACTTTCACCTTAGCGCAAGTGAGACACTTGCCCATGTAAGTGGCGATTTCTGCTTTCATATTAGGCCACCAATAATGTTGCTTGATATCCAGATACATCTTATCAGACCCAGGGTGAATAGATTATCGTGTCTTGTGAGCCTCATTCATGACTACTTCTCTAAATCCCCTAAGTTTAAGGACCCAAATTCTATTCATGAACTAGCATGCTCCATTCTCTTTGACTTCAGAGCTCTTCTCCATTCCACGCAGTGATTCACTTGTGGTGTTTTCTGGTTTTAAGGCATCCAGCTGGACTTCCTTGATTTGCGAGGTTAGGTGGGATTGAATGGTTATTGAGAGAGTTTTCACACGATGACTCGAATATTCTTTTCAGCTCAGGGCATCAGCTACCACGTTAGCTTTGCCCGGGTGGTATTTGATCTCACATTCGTAATCATTTAGCAGCTCAACCCATCTTCGCTGCCTCATGTTTAACTCTTTCTGATTCAGAATGTGCTGGAGGATTTTGTGGTCGGTGAAGATGGTGCACTTTGTACTGTAAAGGTAGTGCCTCTAAATCTTCAAAGCGAAAACCACAGCTCCCAACTCGAGATCATGAGTGGTGTAATTCACTTCATCCATCTTCAGTTGTCTGGATGCATAAGCGATTACCTTTCCCCGTTGCATAAGTACACAACCTAAACCCTGATTTGAAATGCAATTTCTTATTTTTTTTCAGCCCAGTTGAAGGCCATGCCTTTTTTGTGTTAGTGTGGTGACGGGTTTAGCTATCTTGGAAATTTTATGAATAAATCTCCGATAGTAGCCTACGAGCCCAAGGATTGGCGAATTTCTGTTGGTGTTGTCGGGATTGCCCAGCTTTCGATTGCTTTGATCTTGGAAGGATCTACATGAATCCTGTCCTTGTTGACAACATGTCCCAAGAAATTTACACTGCGGAGCAAAAAATCACACGTGGAGAGCTTCACATACAACTTCTTAGCTCGCAGGGTCTCTAAGATCTATCAGAGATGTTGACTATGGTCTTCTTCGCTTCGAGAGTATACAAGAATATCATTGATGAAAGCAATTACAAATTTATCAACGAATGGGTGACAAAAAAGATTCATGAGGTCCATAAATGCGGCAGGGGCATTTCTTAGACCGAAGGGCATCACGAGAAATTCATAATGTTCATACCGTGTTCGAAAAGTAGTTTTTGGGATATCCTCCTCCCGGACTCGGAGTTGGTGATAACCAAATCTCAGATCTATCTTGGAGAAATAACTAGCTCCTTGAAGCTGGTCAAATAGATCGTCAATTCGTGGAAGTGGATACCATTTTTTGATAGTGAGCTTGTTCAGTTCCCTATAGTCGATAAACATCCTGAAGGATGGGTATTTCTTTTTAACGAAAACAACCGAAGCTCCCCATGGAGAGAAGCTTGGTCTTATAAATCCCTTATCCAGGAGTTCACTCAGTTGGCTTGATACTTCTTTCATTTCAGCGGGAGCCAACCTATAAGGTGATTTGGCGATCAAAGTGGCTCCAGGCATGAGGTCAATCTGAAATTCAACTTGTCTTTCTGGGGGTATTCCTGGAAGATCTTTAGGAAATACATCCGGAAAGTCGCATGCCACTGGGATGTTATGAAGGTGTACTTCTTCCTTGGTTTTATCTATGACCTGAGTGAGGAATGCATATTTCTTTTTGAGTAAACAGTTATATGCCTTGATGCATGATATAAGACGAAGATTTGTGTCGGGTTTATCTCCATATATTATTAGGGTTTCGTGATTCGGAAGATGAAGGCGAACGGCCTTCTCGCGATACATAATATCAACATGATGGGGGCTTAACCAATCCATGCCAATTATCACATCAAAACTCCTCACATTTACTGGAATTAAATTTATTTGGAAGGTGTGGTTGTTTAGTGTTAACGTGCATCCGATATAGATATCTTTAGTTGATTCAGTGCTCCCATTAGTCATTTCCACCATGAAGGTTTCATTGAGCTTCTGGGGTCGTTGATTTAGTAGATGTTTGAACTTGTTACTAACGAAACTTCGTTCCGCCCCACTGTCGAATAAGATACATGCATATGTGTTGTTAAGTAGGATCGTACCGGTGACAACGGTAGGGTTTTGGACTGCTTCACATTGTCCCAAAGTCAAAAATCTTCCCGATCCTCCAACTCCTTGATTGTTAACAATGGGGCTGTTACGACTAAAATGCCCGGTTCTCCCCGCAACCATAACAGGAATGGATGGCCCCAGCATTGGTGTTGTTGTTTTTTTGCGCTTGTTGCTGTTGTATTCGTTGTTGTTTGGCGTCTGATTTTGTGGAAGCTGAGTCCTACAGTACTTTGTTGTATGACCTTTCCGATTACACCTTGTGCAAACCATCTCTCAGCATTCCCCATGATGATGGTAGTTGCATTTGCTACATTTGGGGAGATTTCCTGAGTATTGCTTCGGGTTATTTTGAGTGGATGAGGCTGGAGCATGTGGTGTGGTGATAACTTGAGTAGCAGCATGGACAATCACGGTTTGTTGTTTCTTTGATGATTCAGAATTTTGATTTCCCTTCCGCTTGTTGTTTTTTCCCTTCTTGTTCCCACATTCTTTCTTAACTTCCGTTTCTCCTGTTTTGGCGCCCTTTTTGTTGCCATGATCATACATTTTCTTGGCCAGTCTCTTTGCACTATCATATGTCTCAGGGTTTGCTGCAATTACATTCCCTTGGATTGGCGTGGTCAATCCCCAGAAAAACCTCTTGATCTTCTTCCCATCCGAGGTGATAATTCTGGGACACAAAAGAGACAGTTCACCAAACCTTGTGATGTACACATCAATGTCAGAGTTTTGAACTGTGATGTTCCACAGTTCTTGTTCCCATAACTGAATTTCTCCCTGGGGACAGTACTCAGCTAACAACATCTCCTTAAGTTCCTCCCATGGTATCGCATTTGCCACCGGGAGCGTCATGACCTCTATGTGTCCATTCCACCAGGAGAACGCTTGGTCAACAAAGGTGCAGGCCGCAAACTTGACCTTAGACTCATCCGGACATCCGCAAATTTCAAACACCGATTCCACCTTCTCAATCCATCTTTTCAGTGTTATTAAGCCTCCCGTTCTGTTAAAGGTTTGTGGTTTGGCGTTGGTGAAGTCTTTGTATGTGCAGGCCTTGGTAGGCCCTTGATTGGAACTTCCAGCTCCATTCCCATTGCCCCTACCATTGTTTCCGTTGTGGATGTGAGTCGGAGCTGCTACAACTACAGCTGAAACTGTTGCTTGGAAAGAAGTCGATTTCATCTCTGAAGTAGGTGGTGGCGGCGGCGGTGGTGGAGTTACATCGTCGTTCACTGGTGGGTTTCTTCAAGGCATCTTCTGTCATAGAACAGAGAGATGATAAGCGTATAGCGCATATTAGGTATAGAATACTACTATCTCGGTGATTCAATTTGTGTATGTAATTAACTTCATAATTTATCATGAACAAAGAAATAAGTCACATGGCAAAAATAAGTCCATGTTATAACGAAGTAGTTATGGCTCGTCGAAGTTTTACGGCAAAACCGGCACGACACCGGGAGACGTAAATAGTGAATTTACGATAGAGGACTTTTTGGCCTTAGTGATCTAAACAATAGTTGTAGTATATGTTAAAAGGAGAGCGTGTATAAAAAGAACGCCCAAATCTGACTTCGTATGAGGAAGTTATGAATTTTCTAAGATTTGGCATGGCAGTGCACGACCTGAAACTCGAATTTTAGATCGAGCAGTTTTTGGCCTACGTGACCTAAATGAGAGTTGAAGATCTCATTAATAGGAAGTCAACGATTAAAAGACAGATGAAAACGGAGTCCGTATGAAAGAGTTACAAATTTTTCGCAGTCATTTAACAGTATAATCTCCTCCTACTGTTAAATTTACGATCGGTCGAGAATTAGCCGACGGAGTCAAAATGAAAGTTGTAATCTTATTTTTACCTATGTGTGAATATAAAGAATGTCAAAAACGGAGATCGTATGCGAAAGTTACATATTTTAGAAGTCGGAAGTGTGCTGTGCGAAAATGGGTGACGTGGCACAATCTTGGCCATTGTTTTCTCCCCAAGTCTTGCCACCAGATGGTGACATGTGGCACCAAGTTCAGCCATATTTCACCCTATAAATAGAACCTCTCCCACCCCATTTTATTCACACCTTTACCATTCTTTCTTCTCTTTACACTCTCTCTAAACCTCCCAAAACTCCCCTAGCACTAAAAGAAAGCCCCGAAGCGCTTGACAGCTCCGAGAAGAAGAACTTTCGGCTCATAAGTTCTACCCCTACAGAGCCCGACTTCTAGCCAAACCCCCTCGTAGGTAAGATACGCCTACCTAATTTTTAATATAACTTTTATTTAAATATAGTAACGTTATTAGGACCTTATAATAATTATTTGAGCTATTATTATGGGTTATATAAATGTTGTTATAATATCTTTTTAACCACTCGCGGTACGGGGAATCCGATTTGAAGGGTCGTCTGGGTTGTTGGATTTCAGAAGTGTTATATGCCAAAATGATCCTACCCTCCAATGTTTCATGTCTGGCCCCTGTCTGTACATAGTGGGTGAAGAGTATTGTTTAATGCTTATATAATAGTAATAATAGCTAGAATATTAATTAGCCTCGTTGAACATTAGACTAAACTCTAGTGGAAATGATACCAGGTTTTGTCAACGGAAATCTGTTATAAAGTAAACGAAGTGCTTTCCAAGTAAGGTGAGTGCATATTCCCTTTCATGAACATGATTTTAATACAAGTATTGATTGAAGTATAAATTATATGTTTATGTGCGAGTTAATTGATGTTTCTTGAAATACGTGTTAAAGAACATACCTGATTATATATGATGATTTAGGATAAAGAGTAAACCTAAATTAATTATCATGAATATTGGGTGGTACTTTTCTTACGAGTACGAGTGAGTTATACTCAGAGAATAGAACTTTAGTATATGTCATTGATCCAGGAGCATGGATTAGACACAGTCATTGTCCCTAGTCCGAGAGTATGGATTGGACATAGTCAACTGTCATTAATCCAGGAGTATGGATTAAGACATAGTCAGTTGTCCTTAGTCCGCGAGTATGGATTAAGACATAGTCAGTCGTCCTCAGTCCGGGAGTATGGATAGGACATAGTCATTCGTCGTTAATCCGAGAGAATGGATTTACACATAGACACTTGTCCCTAATCCGAGAGTATGGAATAGGCACAATTATTGATCCGAGAGCATGAATTAGATCTGAGAGTATGGGTTAAGTAACAGGTAAAATTTAAGGTCCGAGAGTATGGATAGGCTCGCTGTAAGGATTAACGGGGTGGGGTAAGAGTTGCTTATATATATATATATATATATATATATATATATATATATATATATATATGGTGAAATTGTATATTTTGTGAGTTCTAACTTATATATATGATATAACATTATAGGATCGAAATCCCTATGTACTCACCAGGTTTCCCAACCTGACCCACTCAAGCTTATTTGTATCATAGGTGTCGCTACGAAGTTACATTACACTGAGAGATTAAAGAGATGTAGATCACAAGTGTAAATGAATGTAAGTTCTGTTTATGCTTATGTTTCTGTATTGACGATGGCATCCCAAATGTTTTAAAATGAATAAAAATACATTTCTTCGAAAATGTTTTGATAACATATTTTTCATGTTTTACTGGGAACAAATTCCGCAACATTTTCACTAAAAGAGGTACTCTTATTTTTATAAAGCATCAACAAAATCGGTCTTTTCTGGCCGTAAAAATGGGGATGTCACATAATATTCGTTTTAGTACATGGAAATTTTGCCTTAAAGGCATACAATACATAGGAAAAAGTGAAAAATCTGATAGCATGACGACCATATGAATAGTGTAATCACTTAAACATAAGGTCGATAGTACATAAAGTAACACATAAAAAGATACATAATACTAGCAAATGATACGACTGGTCCTAATCGCGGTAGTACTTATAATATTAAACAGGGGGACAAATCCTATCAATAGTGGTGACGATGGCGCTTAATCATCAAGCTGACGTATCAGAAGTTCGGCCAGTTCGTTCACTTCTTAGGTGATCACATCTTCCCTTTGCTCGGCCCGAACGGCAATAGCTTTGGCCGTAAAGAGTTGCCGCTTGAGATTGGTTATTTCTTCCTCAAGGGAGCGTATATAGTCTGTATCATTCTCCTGAATCGTGGGTGGATCTGATAGGACTTTTGAGGGGTGGGGTTCACTAGGTGCCTCATTCACATCTCCATCCTCCTCTATGACCTCATCGGGTTCCTCAAACTCATGGTCTGTATCCATGTATTCGTCGGGTACGAAACCGGGGTCTGCCTCTACCATGGGGTCTTCCTCAACTACTTCGTGGTCCATTAGGTTCTGGTAGAAAAGAATGCCCTGATGCGCTCCATCCATGGAGGCTGCGCGAGAAGCTGGGGGCGAGTAGTGTGTATATAAAATTTTTCAAAATGCTCCTATGGTATATTTTAATCATTTAAGTTTGGGTTCTTAGAGTTATTTGGGAATGTGGTAAGCTTGTAGATTCATTTCCCTCTATGATTACTCCCAAATATATGTTGGTCATATTTTGAATAAATATAGTTGACCATGCTATATTTATCCCCAATATGACTACATAACTGTTCGGGTTTAATCATAGTGTTCAATTTCCTGCAAAGGCTTTTAGTGTTATTATCTTTGGAGTGCTTTAGTCCCATTGTATTTATAGTTGCATATTATGTATGGTTTGACATGCCAGTTCACTATAAACAACGTTCTGATACCAACCTGTCACACCCTCGAACCAGACGGCGGAAACGTCTGAGGGCTCGTGTGACTACGAATTGAAATATCTTCACAATGAATATACATGAAACATAACACAATCATCACCAAATATTACATAGTACAACTGGTATTGTTCACATCAAGTACATTGTTTACAATACATATTCCATAACATAAATTGTACGATGATTGACATTTGCATAAAAGAAATTCCAAATTACTCTCGATGATTCTTCAGCTTATTAATTACCTGAGAATACAAGTTATTTTGAAAATGGTCAACATATATAATGTTGGTGAGTTCATAAGCATGTTTGATTAAAAGAATTTGCATTGTTCGTGAAACCCAGAAAATCCGATATTTTCTGTAAATTCTCTGAAAATAATGTAATGATCAAGTATAAATGTATGTGTGATTTCCACTTGTAAAAAAACATGTATAAACAAACGATCCAAAATTTCCTTGTATTATATCTGTTATAAGTAGAAGGTAATGAATAATAATATTTCCCCAGAAAATCCGATAGTTTCTGATTTATAAAAGTGTTGTAGTGCTTGCATTATCGTATGAATTATTTCGTATTAACATGATTTAAGTACTTTGTTTCCCGTAATGTATTGATTGTAATGGATCTCTATGTGAGTCGTTATAACCATGCATGATAGTGACTAATTTGCCTGTCTTGGCATTTTTCCAAACGTCGGTTCTGCTCAAGGTTTTGTCACCCTAGACTGGTCTCGTCTAACTGTAGCGAACAACTCAGGTGTGGGCGAGTCACCGGCGTATAGATCTATACACAAACACGCGCTCTCCCTCCAGGAGACTCTGATTATAACTACAGGCTACGACCATACACTCTATGGTGTCAACCGACAAATCTCAGTAGATCCCAATTATTGCTACATGAATATGTTCAACGTTATATGTATTTAGAATTACGAACACCAGATGATACATGAATGTGAAAGGATAGGGGCCAACAAACATGAAAAAGACGACTGTGGGCCATTAGACAAGTAAGTTATTTACATGCTTGTTAAGTATGCAAATGGACACGTTAAAGCCCATTAAGCATATGATGAATTATTCCAGGCTAAACTAGCATGAAAATGGGCCACAATAAGGCCCAATAACATGTAAAGGCTAATTTAGGCCCATTAAGCATGTAACTGGATCACTAAGGCCCAATAGACATGAAATGGTTATAAAGGGGCCACCAAACTTGCAAATGGATCACGAAAGCCCAATAAGCATGTATAGTGAGTACTAGGCCCAATAGTTGTACAGTTGTTGTATTTCGTTCGTTTGTCATTGTATAGTGTTATAAAAGTCCAGTGTTTTGTTATAATGATATTTTTACTTCAAAATTCTATAGTTTGAACTCATTTTTAATAAAAATTTCACTTTAGGTCCCTTAAGAATTAATTTGAACATTTAAAGGCTTATTTTTACATAAAATGTCAATTTATGGTCTATTTTAATTAACAATAACGTTTTGGCCCATTAATTTATAAAAAATTATAATTTCGGCCCAAATGTTTAGTAATTGACTGATTTTGCCCAAAAATCCATTTATTGACATTTTCGGCCCTTATTTAAGTAAAATGACGTTTTGGCCCTTATTTGAATAAGATGACATTTTCGGCCCAATTTTTATAAAATTAACCTTTTCGGCCCAATGTTGCAATAAGAGTCATTTTCAACCCTTATTTTCATTTTTGGCTCAAGTTTTGATTAAATAACATTTTAATCCCTAAAAATTGATATTTGTGCAAACTTTGGGCCCAAAAAGCTGTAAGGCCCAAATTAAGGCCCAAAATGCTAAATTTTACACTTTTGGCCCTTTGAAAAGTATGATTATTATAAAATCTCATTTTTATACAATTGTGATTTTTTTAATCCTTATAAAAACCAAAAGTGTCACTATTCTCTCAAACTTTTCTTTATTTGTCAAGAATGATTCTTATACAAGATTTTTGTTTTGTTTTTCACATCTTAAGTATGTATATCACTTTTATCCTTTGTAGTATGATGAATAAAGTATTTAGTTTATGAATCTCACCCATTTTTATTAAAGTTTTTGATATTTATCAAGTTTTATCACATAATCACAACATAAACCAATAAAATCACACATAACATGCATAAATACATAGATCTACACATAAATACTTGTATTCTCCCCCCAAAAACATATAAAAACCGAAAACAAGGGGGTATGAACTCACCTTTGCTTGATGTTTCGGTTTTTAAAGAAGAATGGAAGAAGATGATGTGATTTTCGACCCTAGCAAGCTTCTTGAGGGGATTTTCGAACTTAGAGGTGTTCTATGGAGTTAGATCATGAAGTAAAGCTTTGTAAGAAGGAGTTCTTAACATTAAGATGGAAAGTATATGTTTGTGTTTAATAAGAACTTACCAAAGGTTGAAAAACTTGATGAAGATCCTTGAAACGCAACTAAAAGTCACGATATTTTGATGGAAGAAGGAAGATGTTCTTGAGAGATTAGAGGGAGTTTGAAGGAAAAGTTTGAAGATGTGTATGTATGCTTGCTTACGGCCGAGAGGATAAGAAGAGACGGAAAGAGAGAGGTGAAGATGTGATGGATGCTTAGAAGTATGAGATCTATGGTTTGCTTAATGGTTAATTTGCATGGAAAACGACCATGCAATTGTGATGTGTCAATTCCAAATTAACCCTCTCTCTTTTTTTAACACATAAATGTGTACATATATATATATATATATATATATATATATATATATATATATATTTACATTGGGCCGAGATTTTTGAGCTAAGAGGGATAAGAATGAGATATTTTGGGCCCATTCTATGCTTAGTTCGAATCTATGGAACCCAATAATGTTTTTCGGCCCTTTGGGCTCTTGTGAGTGTTCACGGCTCAATATGGTATAAAGGAATGGGTTTATGGCCCATTAGGGCTAATTGATTAATTTATGGCCCAATAGAGGTAAACCAAACCATTTTATGCCCATTATGGCCCAATATGTTAAGTTTTATGAATGTGGGTCCAACTAGAGCCCATTTAAGGGTTCTAGACCCAAGATAGTCAAATTGAATGCTTATTGATCCATTAGGCCCAATAAGAAAATCCTAGCCCATAATGAACTGGAACCGGGTTTCTTAGGGTTTTCAACTCCCAATTGACTATTTGAAACGTTTTGTATAGAGTTTTGAACTTTACTTGATGAACCTGAATTGAATTTGTTGTTATAGAATGAACATGGTGTATAATATCAAGTTAGAGTTACAAGTATCATGATAGTTGATGTTTACAAGAGCATATAATTTCCTAGCTAAATTGCTAGTTGTGACAAAATATCAAGAGACCAAACCAACCTATCTGGAACCTACTGAAGTTGTACATCCTGCATCATCTCCAAAAACGAGTCCCACTGAGGTTGCTCTATACCACCTCTAGGCATAAGTCTAAGTTCATCCGTGTTCCGGCCAATTAAAAAATGATCCCTGACATTGGTTATGTGGTGGTTATCCAAAGCAAATAGTGTATGGAAAGAAATAGCTAGAGAATTATCACCCTTCCATGTATCATGCCATAAAAAATATGAGCTCCATCACCAATTCTATTAGGAGATAACTTATGGAAGTCAAAACCCCGGTCTTTGAGATTATCAACCATCCTTGTAATACCTTTCCAACGAACTGTCGAATATCCTCTCGGAATCAAAGGACTCGAGAACTCACCCAATCCATATAAAATTTTGACCACCCTAAACCATAATAAATTTGGATTGTGAAAAAATCGCCACTTCCAACAGAGTATTAAAGCCATGTTAAAGGCAAAGATACTACTAATCCCCAAACCTCCAACATCCTAGGAGCAAGAACTATATCCCATCTAATCCAATGCATACGACGATAATCCAAATCAACTCCCCTGAAAAACGAAGATCTCAATCTCTCCAAATGATTTATCACCATTACAGGAACATGATAAATGGACATCAAGTAACTGCCAATAGAACCCAAAACTAACTTAACCAAAGCCATCCCCCCCAAAAGAAAGACATTTACACTTCCAAACCACCAATTTGTTCCGTAAAGAATCAATAATAGGGCCCCAGTAATCAACTCTAGCCACATTTTGACCAACAGGAACTCCCAAATGAATAAAAGGAAAAGAGCCCGGAGAACACCCTATATAATTAGCCATAGAAAAGACTTGGTTAGCAGACACCCCCACACCATACAACTTACTTTTAAGAAAGTTGATTTTCAAATCCAAAGCCAAAAAGAAATAGCAAAGAATTTGAAAAAATGTGAAGAGCATTCTCATGATGCCACTCTGCCATCAGGACAACATCATCAACATAAAGAAGATGGGAAATAGCAATTCCCCCAATGATAATTCCCCTGTATATATTGGCCAATTGGGCCCAAGTCAGGGCCACATGCAAACCCTCCATGGCCAGCACAAAAAGAAAAAGGAATAAGGGATCACCCTGTCTCAAACCTCTAAACATATTGAATTCCTGATAAGGGGATCCATTTACAAGGACCGAGACAGTAGCTGAAGAAAGCATCTCCATAATCCAATTACACCATAAAGAGCCAAACTCCATTATTTACATAATCTCCAGCAAGTGATTCCAGGATAAAGAATCATAAGATTTCTCAAAATCCACTTTAAAAATCAACTGAGGATTTTTAAAAGCCTTACTCCAAGAAACAACCACATTAGGGAGAAAAGGACCATCTAAAATTTTTCTACCTTTTATAAAAGCATATTGCTCCACACTAACCAAACTACTGATAACCATTGCCAACCTATTAGCAAGAAATTTGTCAATAATCTTATATTGGCAACCAATCAGACTAATAGGTATAAAATCTCAAACATTCTTCGGATCTCTGACTTTTGGAATCATACTGAAAAAGGAGGTATTACACCCCTTAGGAATAGAAGAGTGGGAATAAAAGTGAGACACCAAGTCAAAAATATCCTCATCAAGAATATACCAATACTGTTTGATAATGCCAAACGTAAAGCCATCCGACCTAGGAGCTTTAGACGACACAGAGTCCCACAATACCTATTTAATTTCCCCGCGAGTAAAAGAAGAATGAAGAAACTAAATCTGAGAAGACGAAAGGTGTGAAAAATGGGAATAATCAATCCGAGGACGGGGACCAGTCTGTTTAGAAAATAAAGACTGGAAATAAACACGAAACTCCTCCTTAACCCTGCTTGGGTCATCAATCCAAATCCCATCCTTCAAAACGCCTCAAATCGCCATTTGTCTTCTCTTACGTTTTATAATCCCATTAAAAAAAACCTGAATTGTCATCACCCTCGACATCCCACTGAATTTTAGCCTTTTGGGCTAGCTCCACGTTTGTAACATGATCTAAATCCGTGATATTTTTTAGAATTGTTACTCGTTGCTCCCATAAATTAGAATTTCCCCCGTCTGTCATTAGGCTTGCATCAATGGATTCTAAGAATTTTGGAGTTCTGTACGTTTAGTGCCCATCCTAACCCGAGTGGTGGTGTTCTAAATACGAATGTTGGAGTTAAGAAACTGAAGTTTCTTCTTAAATTTAACCCAAGGATGAGAACCACCCAAAAAGATTATGATCTTGAGACCAAGAATTTCTGACCACATCATCAAACCCCTCCAACTAATCAACTCTATGATGTGATAAAAGGATAGGCCTATGACCTGGAACATGCTTCTCCAAGACCATCCCCGAAAAATGAGGGAAAAAATCCAGAAAACCATCAGAAATTAAAAACTAATCCAACTTAAATTTTGAACCCCACTTATCACCCCACGTATACCGAGGACCACCAAGGGAAATATCAATCAAACTCGCTTGTTCAATGAACTGATTGAAACACCTAGCTATAGCGAGGTTAAAAATAGATCCCAGTCTTTCTGATTCATCACGAACCTCATTAAAATCCCCCATCAAAACTTAATCGATGTGGAAAGAACTAATAAGTTGGAGAAGAGCAAACCATAATCTCCTCTTACAATCAGCCCCTTGCGGAGCGTAAACTGCAATAAACATGATCGGCAATCCGAAAGAAGACCATACCGCCTCAATAGCAATAAAATAATCAGAAATATGAGATTTTTTGAAGGAAATACAATACAGGTCCCAAATAAGAAGTAGTCACCCAAAGCTCCACGAGAAGGAGAAATCGTATAAGAAAAAGAATTGTTACCCCAGAAAGATCGAGCCATACGGATGTCGATAACCTCCATCTTCGTTTCTTGAATAACCAACAAATTAACTTTATGTTTATGACATAAATTTCGAATCCAAATACGTTTATTTTTACAACCCGCTCCTTGAATATAGATGGAGAGACAATTCATCTCAACACCAATTTATCTCCCTTTCCGTCAACAATTTCTTTAACCCATTTATGTTATATCCCATGGCCTTCTCTATATCCAAGGTCTTTTGAATCTCACTCAAAAAACGAACCATTATTTTATGATTTATTCGAACACCCATCAAAATTATCCCAATTAGAAATACCCGGGGGATGAGTCAAATTATCCTTAGAAACCACAATTCCCGACACCCGACCGAATCCACCAGAAAAACTAATTGGAGCTTTATTTATTTCAGCATTATTATTCTGATTTGAATTAAATGGAAGCATGGTTGTGACTGATGCAGCAGAAGGAGCTGGACCTGATGTCGGAATTGTACCCACTGTCGGAATAGTGATTGTTACCGGAATAGTGACCGTCAGGCATTGTTTTGGTGGCTGAGAAGGTCTCAACAACTGATCAACAGGCTCCGGTGGGGGAATATTGTGACATCCCCATTTTCACGGCCATAAAAGACCAATTTTGTTTATGCTTTATAAAAATCAGAGTACCTCTTTTAATAAAAATGTTGCGAAATTTGTTCTCAGTAAAACATGATAAATACGTTATCAAAGCATTTCCGAAGAAAAGTATTTTTATTCATTTTAAAACATTTGGGAAGTAATCGTCAATACAGAAACATAAGCATAAACAAAACTTACATTCATTATCACTAGTGATTTATATCTCCTTAATCTCTCAGTGTAGTGTAACTTCATATCGACACCTGTGGTATAAATAAACTAAGTGGGTCAGGTTGGGAAACGTAGTGAGTACAAAGGGGTTTTCAACCCACAATAATATAATTATTATGTTTAAACATCAAACAATCAACCCAATTACCCATCCCCATTATCTTCTTTACTTTTAAGGATTTACCCTAAGAATCATTTATTCCTCGTTCATTCATTCCTAACGATCATCCTAAGGAATCAGCACGAAGTCCATCGTTGCCACGGTTTACACAACGGGCACTAAGTCTACATAGTCGCCAGGGTTTAGACATCAAGTCTGCATGATCGCCAAGGTTTACACAGCGGGCACTAATTCTACATAGTCGCTAGGGTTTAGGCATCAAGTCTGCATGATCGCCAAGGTTTAGGCACCAAGTCTGCATGATCGCCAAGGTTTAGGCACCAAGTCTGCATGGTCACCAAGGTTTAGAGTACACCGGGTGAACACATCGTTCACAACACCTACAGGTTGTGAGCCTACTAGTGTTCCACTGGACTGTCTAGAATAGTCTGTGGTTGTCATCCATACTCTGCTGAATGTCGGGGCCATCATTTGGGAAAAAGGCCTCTCACATCGTCCACCTCTCACCCTCACCTCATGGTCTAAATCATCCCTCGTCTCATCATCCAACTCATATTTCATCTACCCATGTTTTACCCCAACATTATCGTAGATATAAAATACATATAAAGTTTAAATCATTTAAAACATGTATAAAACTGTTCATCCAGCATAGATAGCAAGTATACAGATGATATTCATACACAACACGTAATTTATATAGGATACTTCATATCTATGTGTAAGCTGAAAGTAACTATGCACTCACCTGATTAGGTGGTGACTTGGCACTCGGACAACACTTCGTTATCTCAAACAATTTCCTTCGATGAAACCTAGTATCATTACCACTAGGGTTTCGTCTAACGTTAACACTCTATATAACTCATAATAATAACCCAAATAATGATTTTACGGAACTAATAACATTACTATAATTATTTGAAAACTATATTAAAAAATGTGTAGGCGTAGCTCACTTACTGTGTGTTTTAAAGAAAACCGGGCTTCGATTGGAGCAGCGTTTCGAAATCGAAAGACCCTTTTTTCTTGGGACTCCGGGAGCCTCAAGGCTTCCTTCGGGTGCTAGGGGGTTCCCTAGGGTTTAGGAACCTTAGAGAGAGAAACTGGTGAGAGAAAGAAGGTGGAAATGTGTGATTTCTTCGACAGCCTTCGCAGGGTATTTATAGCTACGAGCCCTCTCGGAACGCTGGGCGTTCGGACCTGCTACGCGGAGCGTAGTCTTCAGATAAGGTTGCAAGATGGTGCTCTTCGGATGTTGCGACGTGGCTACTCCTCGGACCAAACAGAACGACTACGCACGACGTTCCCTCTTCGCACGCAGGGTGTACTTCATATGCGAGGCGCTCCTCGGCTATGCTGGTCATCATCCGAAGGCGAAGCGTGATCAACAAGCAGCGGCTAGGATCCGACCACGTCATCGATCGAGCAACAGGCTTCGCAAATTCGAGTGCAACCTTTAAAAATTCATAACTTTCGCATACAAGCTCCATTTTCGACGTTCTTTATATCCACGCGAAGGCGGGAACGTACTCTACAACTTTTGTTTAGACTCCGTCAGCTAATTTTGAATTTATTTTAAAAGTTATATTATTTACAGGCCAGGACAGGATTGGTCCGTTAAAAATTCATAACTTCTTCATCCGAAGTCCGTTTTCGTCTGTATTTTTATCGTTACGCTACAAATAACGAGATCTTCGATTCTCGTTTAGGTTGTGTCGGCTAAAAACCGCTCGATCTAATATTCGAACTTCAGGCTGTACACTGCTAGGCCGAAACTTCGAAAAATCATAACTTCCTCATACGAAGTCAGATTTGGGCGTTCTTTTTATGAACGCTCTCGGTTTAACGTATTCTACGACTTTTGTTTAGATCGCTAAGGCTGAATATCGCTCTATCGTAAAGTCACTATTTACGTTTCCCGGTGTCGTGCCGGTTCTGTCTCGAAACTTCGACGGGTCATAACTTCTTCGTTATAACTCGGATTTCGGCGTTCTTTATATGTACGGAACCCTTGAGACATATTCTACAACTTGGTTAAGATTATTTATTCTAAATAATCTTTTGTCAAAAAGTCGTTTTCGACCCATATTATCTTTGAATTGACTAGGCCGGATCTGCGGGCATTATAAATATTATTCACGATCTGATCTGGAACAGAGATTGGAGTGAAAAAATTATGAATATCCTTTTTTGCAAAAAAAAAAAAAAAACAAATCCCAAAATGCCCCTCCTCATGAAAATTGGCATTCTTGCTAACATTAACGTGGGTATCTTCTTCATTTACATCCGAATTATTTCCTTTACCACTTCTACCATCTTCTTTGATTTTTTCTATTGTTTATTAAATCCCAAACAGATCATAAGAACTTTCTTCCTTTTCACAACGTGAATTAAAGTCTTGGTCTTCTTGGAAATTGCCATGATCACTTATTCTTTCACTACCAGACTTATGGTTGTCCCAAGCAAAAGATGGAGTCCACCCAAAGGCTTCCTTTATTCTAACCAAAAATAATTTACCATCAATATTAATTCTCAATACTTCTGATATAATTTCCTGGAAAGTGGATAAAATACAAATCTGGTTTTTGTATACATCCTCTCCCAAGTCATCTTCAAGATGGACTATACTTCCCCATTTAACCAATTTCTTTCTGAACTTCTTTACTCCATGCACATAGAGGCAAGCCTTCAACATCCACCCATATCAAACGATCTAGAGGAAAAAAATTCCTATCCTAAGGCCGCTTCTCTACAATCCAATTATTCATGGCATCACTTGTTAGAAATTTTTTACATGCTTCTTTGTGTTTAAACTTAAGCATAACCAATAGGCCTCCAACATACCGGATATCAAAATCCTCAAAGCCCTTGTCAAAACAAAGCATTCAAAGGTTAGGCAAAGTAAGAAAATCCCTACCCTTAATGAGGCAAGCTCGTTTTCTTCTTTCTACAACGAAATCCTCATCAGAATTATGAATAATATCATCATTCTTTTTCGAAATTGTTTTGTCACTAAGACCTTCACGTATACCCTTCACGAAGGGTTTAGTGGTTGATGTGGCAACGACCATTAACCACGAACACCATCCCGGTGGTTAGTGGTGGATAGTGGGCGTGGTGAATTGTTGTCCAAACCACAGATAATCACCTCTAATCAAATTCTTTCTCTCACTATCTCTCTCTAACCTTTTCTATCTCTCTCTCTCTTTCTATAATAATATATATATTTTATTTAAAAATTAAAAAATAAGAGGTATATAGTGGTGGATATCTCATTGGTTTAGTGGTTGGATGTGGTGATGAGGTGGCATCCACCACTATAGTGGTTAGTGGTGGGTATAACGGATGGCCTAAGCCCTCTAACCACACTTACATAACTAACTGAAGGGCATGAAGACTTTTCCATATTGTCCCTAGAATTCCAACGTTTTTTATGAGGATTAGAAGGCTTTGAAAATCTTGGTGAAGAAGCAAACAGTTTGTGATAGCCAAACCAAAATCACATAAATTTTTTATCATAAGTTCAGAATCTGAAACATCCACGAATCTGATAAACCCGAATTGTTTACCTAATCGAGGTTTCTTATTTGAAATAAACACATCAACTACTTTGCCAATTCGATCACACATTCACTACAGATCACTACGTAACACGTAATCTGGAAAATTGGTAACATAAAAAGAAGATATAGCCTTACTTGATAATTGATTCCTGTCCCTTACATTATGTGTTCGTTGAGTTCCAGAATTATTGAAACCTGAATCATCAGGTTTCCAACGACCGTTAAAGGACGATTCCATATCAACCTACCAAAAGCACTTATCTCATAGAATAATAAGAGACGCGGGACGTAAAACTCACGAGTAATATCACAGCAGCCACCGATCACCTTACTGGGGTTTGACAACCCCAGTGAAAGATTTGAATTTTCCGAAATCGCCGGTACCTTTTATTGGTTTCTTTTTTTCAAATACCAAGTATATTAGCTGCATAAATAGGATGTAATAAACTAATAATACTCATTTGTCTCACAAGTAGGATGTATGTTTGTTTTTATTTGTTTAAATTCAAGCGTAATAATTTTTATTGCACAATTTATTGAGCTACGTAATATTTAGTTTTCATCAATGCATTTTAAGTCAAAGTTTGATTAAACTATATATATATATATATATATATATATATATATATATATATATATATATATATATATATATATATATATATATATATATATATATATATATATATATATATATATATATATATATATAAGGATCAACACACCTTCTAAATTCTACTTCTAAACTACATCTTTTGTTAACGACATAAATACTGCTAGGCCAAAGGCCATTTGGCATATTAAACTAAATATTAAAAGTTGTTTTTGTTATTACTTTAATTGCTTGTGAAATAAATACAAAAAGACATCAAGGACACACTAATTGTATATAGCAAACCACATTTGTCTTCCACAAAATAACTTTTGTACATATGTTTGATGGGTCTCACAGTATAAATAATTCTAATTAACATCCATGTATTTGTCTTACATAACTGTATATTTTATGAATTTACACGGATAGCGGATAGTATTTCCTTGGTTACACGGTCCAAGAACTTGACATGTTACATGGTCCAAGAACTTGACATTGTTGGCAAAGGAAAACAATTTTAAAACTTAATAGCCAGATTAATAATATATTTACAAACAATTTTTTTTTTTTTTCATTTTTTAAACTTAGATATTTTGTCTGTAATGTATAATTGTTAATTTAAATTAATTATGAAAAATATTTTGAAGACATAAACAACGTTATGTCTATATATTTGTATATGTATATGATTATGACATGTGTATTACACGGTTAATAAAATAAAATGCTAGAAATTATTAAAAAAAATAGTCATAAAAAATAAATTTACAAACAATTATGTTTATATAATATTGGATGGTTTGTTTGTAAATTTATCATGGTTATTTTTAATTTATATCTAAAATAGTTTTAAAACATAGAAATTTAATTGCGTAAAAATGTTGTCATTCGTAGACTACATTAAAGAACCAAGAGTTTCCCATATGCATAAAAAATAAACTATATAATTTCTCAAAATATTTAATCATGTGTTTAATTCATTTATGTTGTTAGTGATTCATTATATTTATATAGTTCATAAATAGCATTTATGCATTTAAGAGGGTATTTGGCATTTTTTTAAAACGATTTTTAGACTTTTAATTTTCCAAAAAGTCCAAAAGATATTTAGCAAATGAAAAAGTTTTTTTAAAACAACTTTTTTTCATGAGCAAAAATGAGTATTTTCAAAAATCATGAAATTTTATTTTTTTTACTTTTTAACATCTTACCAAGTAAATTACATTTATACGGATTACAACTAGCCAAACATTTTTAAGCATGTCATTTTTAGTCATTTTATATATAAAAGTTAAGCCAAATATTTTCTTAAAAACAATGTTTAGTTTTTGCCTCTCAAAAATTAATTCAAACACATTTTAAGAAACTCTTTTTGTAAAAAATCCTTTTTCCAAAAGGACTTTTGAAGTTAAAAAGTAATTCCAAACACCCTCTTAAAATTACAACCTTTGATTCACCCACTCATTGCCCTATGTAAAGGATTGCCATATACTCTTGTATTCACACATTCACATTATCTAATGATAATCTTTGCAAGATCATTAAGCCGACCTAATTGTTGCTTACAACACGTTATCAACACTTTGCTCGAAGCCGGAAGCATCATAATCTATGTTTCTCCCTCGACGAGTAAAAAAAACGTCAACTTTCAGGGACATTGTTCTCTCTAATTATGAAGTAAGTCTTTCTTGATACTCCTCGACTCCGTCTAATTTTTTTTTTTGTCTATTTGGTGTTATTTTGGAAAAAAACGGAAATTTTCCGTACGTCAAAAGTGAGATAAAAGAATTTGTTGCGTATTGTTTATTTTGATCAACTCGAGTTTGGACATTTGACGTGTTTTTTTTAAAGGTTTTCAATGTCACATTGTCGGCATACGAGACTCCTAGTGATTTATTTCTTACACATACAGTTTTTTTTTAATGATGGGCACATAAATTACAATATTGGTCCTTGTAGTCTTGATAACTTATCATTTTTTTTTGTCAAAAGACCATAAGTCACAAATGTCCTCCATCGTTCATGTCCATTGTATTTTACTATGATTATTACCAACGTTAATATCAACGTCATTGTATAAAATTATTGGTTGGACAAACGTAACTTTTGTATAGTCATAGATATACATACATTTTTATGAGCATATAGTTACTTATTTATGTGGTATAAATGGTTTTTGACATTTAAAATTCTTAAAAGTTGTTTTTATAACTCTTAATATTGGTAGAATTTCAATGGTTTTTTTTCTCAAACATGAGTTTTTCCAACTACCAAATAAATATCACGGTTATGTGAACAAATTATGGATCACTCTAATTACATAAACCACCTTGATAACAAATTTAAATGATATGCTTGAATCAACTCATTGTTCGATCAATGAGAACTTTTTCACACTTGTGTTTCTTGAACCCGTCGTTTTGGAAAAACAAAGTTCATTATACTAAATCTTGTGTTTCTCGAACCTGTTATTTTGAAAACAAAGTTTAGCAAATCGTGTGTTTCTCGAGCCTATAATTTCGAAAACCAATTTGTACTAATGCAAACCATAAACATATAATTTTGTCGTTTTATATGATAACTAATCCAATATTTTTCCTCCCATTGTAGGAAAATGTCGATCAAAATTGATTTCCCTGTCATGGACGCTGCCGACAAGAACTATTTGGATTGGACTCAGGATATTAAAAACCATCTAGATGTCTAAGGCTTGTTGGATGTCATTTATGACAAGAATTATCGTGAGGTTGAAGTTACCCGTGAAATGATTTCTAAAGCGATGATATTATTCCATCGTCATCTTTTAGAAACGATGAAGTCTGAATTCATAGCAATCACATCACCCAAGACATTATGGGACTCTTTGAAAGAGCATTTCGACCATCAAAAGACCATATGGCTTGCTGAAGCCCACCAAGATTGGCTCAATCTACGATTCCAAGACTTCGCTTCGGTTACCGAGTATAACACCGAGGTCTGTAGAATTCGTTCACTTCTCCAATATTATGGTCAACCATTGACTGATGTTGACTTATTGGAGACGATTTAAACCACATTTCCTAGTTCTTACAATTTTGCTTCAAAAGCAATACCACTAGTCCAAGTTCACAACGTTCCCTGAGCTTATTTTCCAATTATTGTTGGATGAGAAAAATAGCATCGTTTTAATGAGAACTATCAATTCTCGTCCTATTGCGACAAAGGCAATTCCAATGCCCAATGTTAATAATGTTCGTGGGTCTCAACCATGGAATATGAACCAAGATAAGGGCCAGTCGTCCAGAAAGCAAAGGAATCATGGTGAGCGTAAATCGCGCCAAGCCAAGTGAGGTTTAGAATCTAATGTGTACCAAAGACCTTCAGCTCCTAAGCAATCTCGTAAGAGGAACAATAATAAACGGGCTAGTCATCCCAACATAAGAGATCTTGTTGATGAGAAAACTCTTTGTTACAAATGTAGTGGTTATGGTCATATGAAACAGACATGTAAGGTCACTCCCAACGAAGTTTACAACTATCATAAGGGTTGAAGAGCTTGTAATGCCTGTTTCGAATTGTTCAAATGTTGGGGATGGTGATTAGGGATAGGGTATTAGCAGGCTTCAGGCCCTTGGGTAATTGAGATTCAAACTTAGTTGGAGTTGGATAAAGTAATTCGGATGGTTTGGGTATTCAGTTTATATTTTGGAATCAAAGGGGAGTTCGACAATCTGTCAACTCGGGCTTTTATAGAAAGTGGATGTTTGTTCGAGAATCTTAGGGAAAATATGAGTTGATGATAGTGTAGAGCATCTCAATACCTTTTCATGGATATGAGGATGGTCGAAATCGGAGATGTATCGAGAAAGTTATGGCATTCGGGTTGAATCCTCGATACCTTTTCATCTTAGCCCTTGAAGTATTTCTTTTTTGAAAATGAGGACCTTCCGTATGCTGGGTGTACATATGCATACATTTAAGCATGCATTGTGGAGCTGAGGCTCATACGCGGGCGTACGATGCTAGTGACCAAAAACCCTAATTTCATCACTTGCACCCTATTTAAACAACCTTATCTCATTTGGACCAAACCCTAATTAGCCTTCATAGCCTCATTTCGTCCTAAAACCCTAGTTTTGCAAGGAAGTGTGAGATTTGAGCTTAAAGGTGTGTTTTGTGGCCTTTCTAGAGGGTGTACAAGAAGAAGAAGGTGGTGTTCATGTTTTGATCCAGGAAGGAGCTTTTGGATCCTACATCCAGTGCATCTTGGAGAGCTTTTGAAGAGCGGGGATTTTTAGCGGATTTGCAGTCAGAGAGTATTTATGGGATTCAGCTGTCCGAGGTGATTCTCCTCACTATATCCATGGGTCGAAGGCACCAATGTCGGCTCATTACGTGTTTTTTTGGTATACTAGTTTTCATTGTGATACTTTCATGGAAGACCCCGGGGGAGCCCGTAGCGATTGGATATCAGACCATAGGGGGAGCCAATGGAATTCCAGGTAAAGACCATGGGGGGAGCCCATGGCACTTGGATATCAGACCATGTGGGGAGCCCATGTCACTTGGATATCAGACCATGAGCGGAGCCCATAGCAACTATATGTATGTTGCATTATATTTTGTGGTTGTATGTTATATGGTATTTTGGGGAACTCAATATGCTTTGTGCTTACGGTTTTCAGTTTATGTTTCTAGTACTTCGGTTTTCAATGGGAAGAGCTCTGGATGATTGTAGGGAACACACCACATGTTTCCGTATTCTGCGAATCACTATGATTTGATGATCTTATGTTGAAGTTTTGTTACCTGGGTTTTTGGGAAAAATATGTATTAACGATTTATTAATCTAAAAACAAAATTTTTATGTCACTATTTTTAGGATGTTACAAGTTGGTATCAAAGCCTTGGTTTGAGGGATTTGGACATACTCTCGGGTGTGTCTTAACTCAAATTTAGGATTGGTAAAGTTTGCATAATAAAAGTATTTTCAAGAAAAAGGGTTTTCTAAAATAAGAGAAGGGTGTGGTGCATGCAATTAACCGAGCTCAAGTAAGTTTTACTAAAATACCCTTACATGTTACCTGTTATGATTTGATTTATGGATATGTGAATTGCATGCTAGTTAGGACTAAGGATATGCCTAGTTCTTGCATGATAGAATGCTAGGAGCGATGCCTTTGTATGTATATTGTATGAGCTGGTAGGCTTACATGCTAGCACTGATTAGTTAGTGATAGTTTGGCCTGATATGTGATACTTTGTTCCATTGAGTGAATTGGGTGTTATGTTGAGATGTGAATATATATATATATATATATATATATATATATATATATATATATATATATATTGGAATCGGTAATTGCTAAGTGTATGCTTTAAAAATTGTATACAGTTAAGATTTTATAGCCTTAGAATAATTGATTTGGCCTTATTTCTTGTTCCTTGTCTGGTTGTGGTTATAGGGTAGAGTCTGCTATTCGATAGTCTGTGTGATCCTATTCTATGTATAATTTGCATGCATAAGGAAACCGGCAGTAAGGGTGGAGTTTCTAGTATAAATGGTGGTGTGTGGGTTGAATATTCTACGATAGCTCTATGGATTAGAGTGTTACTGCACGAATGTTGCTTGCTTTGTGCTTTGTGGAACTCTTAGTGTTGAGTCCGTTTGTGTTGCGTCTTGGGCCTTACGTTTTGGATCCGGATTGGGCCTGTCCATCCGTGTTTATCTAGATTAGCTAGTAGGGTTATTCTATATATATGCATGCATGTATGCATTATTAAGAGTTGATCATCACGCTCATTACTTTGTAACCCTAAAACACCTCTATAGTTGAAGTTCTTAACCGAGATCTTCTGAGGTGTTGAAACATTAATCATACGACATATTCAAAGCCATACTCGTGTTCTTTATTACGTTCTTAATTGTTGCTTGCTTAGAATCTATCGATCCTGATAGAACATTGGTCAAACAATTGGTATCAGAGCAGGAGACTGTGTGATCAATACACATTCCTTCTGTATTCAGAATTCCGTAGGGTTTCCGCTTTTATCGTATAAATAAGAAGTAGTCTTCTTTGTTTCGACGGCAACTCAGTTTTAGATAAAACCCTAAGCTCAGGTTTACATGTTTGATTCTAGCAGCTTACCATTTCTCACGATGATTCGCAAACAAACCCAATCAACATCTCAAACAACATTGGATCTACAACCAGGATACCCATTATCTACACTCAAGACTACGAAGTATGGGTACATCACTTCGAAGACTACGTGGTTGGATCTGAAGATAATGGCTATCCTATCTGGGAAGCTATCACACTTGGGCCGTTTGTTCACTCGGGAACGAACACTACTGTCAAATCTCAAAAGGAATATAACAAGCTGGTAGCGGATGTAGACAAGATGTCGCAGGACGAGAAAGACAAATTGCTATGTAATGTGAAGGCCATGAGGATGATCAGATTCGCCTTACAGTCTGACACCTTTCGGTTGGTTGGTTCATGCACGACGGCCAAAGAAATCTAGGATAGGTTGAAAGAACTCTATTCGACCGATGAAGATCTAGAACACTCCATTCAAACCTTGCTGCTGTTAGAATTTGGAGTATTTGAACAGAAACCTGACGAAAAGCTCATACAAACTTTCGATCGGTTCAATCATCTCCTAAGTAAGATGATTAAGCATGGAATAGAGAGGAAATTGATTGAGCAGAAAGTAACTTTTATGAACGGGCTCAGGCCAGAATGGATGGTTGTTTTTTCTACTGTAAAATCACATGAACAGTTTAAGTCTTACTCGCTAGCGAAACTTATGGGAATACTTAAGTCCCATGAAAGTGTAGTAACCAAAGAAGCGAAAGTGGTTTCTGGTGTGGGATCTCTGGCTCTTGTCTCTAAAGGAAAAAGTATTGCGGAAGAATAAGAAGAAGTTGATATGTCGGAGTGTGACCTTACAAGCGAGGAGTATGCTATGATGGTTACCAATCCAAAGAAGTTTGTAAGGAGAAAATTTCCTGTCAACAAGAACCGAAACTGGCAGGGAAGTTACAGCTCTAAGAAGGTGAAGGATGAAGCGAAGATCACCTCTCAAAAGGATGAAGAAAAGAAGGAGAGCAAGCTTGCAGGAGACTCATGATACGACTGTAATTACTGCCACAGCAAGAACCACTTTGCCAAAGATTGCATGCTAAGGAAAATGGCAGAGAAAAGAGACGGAGAAGATGATGAGGCGTACTATATGCGCAAGCTGGAAGAGATCAAGAAAAAGAAAGCAACTAACAGTTCTATGAATGCCTTGATTGTATAGGAGAATGCAGATGAAGACAAGTTCGGTGGCGTCGAAGTTTGGTCAACCGACTCTGAAGACGAAGAGGTGCGAAAGCCCACTCATGGAAAGGCTTATGTGGCAAAGGAAGTAGGTTCGGCTGGAAAGTGCTTGATTGTCACAGCTAGTTCATCAACTGAAAGTGCAAGTGAGGAATCGAACTTGACCGAAAACAAATGTTTTGCAGCAAAGCCAGTTAGTGAGCAGATCAACAACTGCGATCATTTGATCAAAAAGGTACAGTCTATCCTAGGATCTCGTAATGTTCCAATAATAGAATATGAAGAAGAATTAAATGAATTAAAACTTAAATTTTCTAATCTAAGCAGTAGTCTCATGCAAACTCGGTTAAGAAATTCTAACCTAACTAACCAAATCAGCAGGGTGACAACGAAGAGTGGGGAGAGAAGAATGTGGATAGAGCTGAAGGAGTAGGAGTTAGTTAGGGCTAGGGATGAAAGTATTTATTTACAAAGAGACAATCTAAAGTTTTTGAAACAAAGGAATGTTTTTTGTTTGATTGCTAAGCGTTTATATACTAATATAGATCTGATGAGTTACAAAATAACTCTTTGATCGATTAGATCTTTGTAACAGGTAAGTAATGAACGTAAAGATAGTAAAAACGAAACACAAGTATGAATCAGAATGTGTCGAATGATTAGATTACTCGATCCTCAGCAGAGCTCGACTAAGAACTTCCACTGTAGAGGATTCTAGGGTTACAAAAATAAGAACGATGAATATGCTAAACAATAATTTTCTAATTGTTTCTAATCGTCTCTAATCATCATCTAGGATGCATGCAAGCATCTATTTATACTAAACCCTACAAAACTCACGGATGGACAGGCCCATATGGGAGATACACATTGGACTAGCTAACAAGCCCAATAGACGCAACACAACATTAGACTTAACAATCTCTCCCTTTGCGTCAATTTGGAGCGAGACTATCATTTCTTCTTGCTTGGACCAGCAGCAGGAGCCTTCTTTATTGTGTCGAACAGACGTGTGATAAGTGCAAGGATTGTCTGTCTGAAGTGAATGTACCATTGAATCATATCATCAAAGTAGTTGATATCATCCGCTGTGTTCTGCTTGCATCGATGGATGATCCCTAAAACGTGTTCCAAACAGGTAGTGGTGTAGAGATGTTTGTCTGCCAAGGCGAAAAGACATTTCTGTCCTTCATTTCTGGTAAACATGACGGAGTTTCTCTTTGGGTCAATCTTCCCCATCTGCATCATGTTGAGATCACTGGCAGAGCCAACAGGAGATATGGTAGGCTTTTTCTTGAATACGCTCGCTATCTCCTGATCCATCAGAGCAACTTCCATGACATAGCATACAAGCATCCTCTTAAAGTGGTCGATGATCGGACCATATTCAGCTTCGTTTGTAAGAATAATGTTGTGCAAGATAATCCAGTCATGAGGATTAAGGTTGGGCAGATCTGCAAGTGAGATGGCATGTTCGGTCTTGGCAGATCCCCGTAGTACCTTGAACCGAACGTTGGTGAAGTTGCCTTCCCTGAACGGCTTTAGGACCTGATCATTGACGATTTTCTGAGTGCTCCAAGTTTGGTATTGTGGTTGAGTTGCCCTCAGATAAAATTCGACTAAGTCCCGATCAACCTGTGGATGAGGATGGGGGAATTCAGCAATGTTGTCAAAGGCATGAAAAACAAACGCCTTTCGGGTCAGTGGCATATCGAACTGAGAGTCGACAGTGTTAGAACAATCTAAAGAGATCACAGGTTCTAGCCACAAGATACTTGGTGTTTCGATGGCTTCTTTAATCAGCTTCTCAAGAGTCCAAGGAGGAAAAAGAGTTTTCCTGCTCTCGAGAAGATCGTGGGCTTCTTTCTGTCTTCTTTCGGCTTCTTCAGCCTCTCCAGCCACACGAGCACTGATGTCAGCCTCTTTATCTTGACCCTGTCGCTTCAAAAGGTCGGCAATTATCTCCTTATCATCATCATCACTCTCCTCAGCAATCTTCTTGCCTTTGTCTTTCACACCAGAACCGGAGGCTTGGCCTACTGGAGGAGGTTCGGTTGTGTGTGTTGCTGTTGAAGTAGGAGGTGGTTGAGACACTTGTTCTTTTTCTCCCCCTTGTTTCGGAATGGACACGAAATCAAGGAGCCCTTCAATTTTGCTCAGTATAGAGAGGGCGGGAGCAAGCTTCTCTACAAGGTCACGTCTCACAGAATAATTGAGGATCGGGTCATGTGCTTCAAGGATGTTAGAGATAGCTGAGTGGACATCCGAAACACACGATTTAACCACCTATCTTTTAGATTGAAGAGAGTCAATCTCCTGTTGAGAGTTGGAGAGTTGAGTACTCTTGACCTTCAGAGCGGTAGTCTTCCTTGCGATAGCATCCATGAGAGAGTTCTCAGCAGCTAAGTCTTCTTGAAGCTTGGAGAGACGCTCCTCAATGGTTGTTCTGAAAGCTGAGTTGTCGTCATAAATTGTTTGACTAAGTGAAGCGAATGACTTCAGCTCTGATGCGACTGAGTTAGCCAGCTAGTTGACAATGGGTTCCAGCTTCGTCGTGGTGGCTTCAGCGTTTTCCTGTAAAGATTTCAACAAGGAAGAAGCATCAGTGAATAGTTTATCGACTTTTTCGGTTGCTGCCTCACAAGCTTTGGTTGAGGTGTCAATGGCTGCAGTTGCGGAATCAAGAGAAACTTGATGAGCTTTGGAAAAAGCATCAACAATTTTCTGAATGGCAGCTTAAGATATTGAGGACTGTGATGTGGAAGATGAGGCGATGAGAGAATCGATTTTGTCATGTAGCTCCTTGAGATGCCTCTTAGTGACAGGAGCATCGTCATCATCGTCACTTTGAACTTGAAACGGACTATAATAGACCGAATCAAAGGTCATGTCCTCCCTGCCAAGGAGTGGTTCTTCACCCTCTGATGCATGAGTAGAAGAAGATGGTGGTGGTGAAGCTTGAGGCTCGGTAGTAGTAGTAGTAGTAGGTTCGGGTTAGGTGGTGTGTTCGGTTGTTGGTGTGGGTTTGGGTGCTGAGGTGGATTTGGGTGCGTCAGTATGAACCCCCGTATCAGATACGTTGGTTCTTACGTCTGCAGTGGTGGTGGTTGTTGCTTCGGTAAATATAGGTGGTGGTAATGGGATGGAGGTGGATGGTATTTGAGTGGTGGAGGTTATGGGGGGAATGGAAAAAGGAATTGTAACTGGTGGAGAGGAAATAGGAGAAGTGGAAATATGAATCTCTGGTGTAGGCGAACGTGGTGGAGTGATACCACGTTGAGATCCATCAGAATCAGAACCCTCTTCCTCAGATTCGCTTGAGGACGAAGCGATGATTAGCTTTCGCCTTGGTTGGGTTTTTCACTTCTTTATTGGAGGGGATTGGGCGGCTCTGGTGGTTTTCCCCTTCTTGGGAGATGGGCCTTTTGCTCCCTTTGCAACCTGCTTGCTCTTATCAACCTTCTTTCCTCTGGGGGCAGGCTTGTCAGCATCGTGAATCGATTTGAGCATCTCTGGAGTAAGGTCTCTCGGACCAGAACGTCGGAACTCCTTGTATGTTTTAATAATCCGGCTTTCGGCAGGAACATCACCATACATTGTTTCAGGGATAGAGCCGTTGAAGGGAAATTTTGATGCGTCAGAGACAATGATCTTCGTGGTATGTAAAGTACCAATCGAAGACATTGGAGCACCAGCGACAATGGGGACGTGGTACTTGTCCATCACCCATTTAGTGACAAGTGTCCAGAACCGGGCATATGAAATCTCTGAATGTCGAGAAGTGGAAGACAGACTCTGAATGAGTTGTTGCCATAGGACCGACCCGTAGTCCATGTTGATACCATTGTAGATCCCGTACATGATTGATAGGAACAGACGACTTGCCCCATCTGATCCAGCACTTCTTTCAGACAAGCCCTTGAAGAGCACAGTAAACATCCCATTCCACTGAGGGGGCAGACACGATTTCTTGAATTTCGTGACCGTTGTGAGCACCTCAGTGTACCCCATGTTGTAGAACATGTTGAACAGATGACCCATCGGAATGGTTTCAGGATTAACCCTCGACAAATCAGGTTTAAACCCTAACAGCGTACAAAACCTCTGCTTGGAAATCGACGCCTTGTGCTCGAAGACATCGAAGAAAATCCTGTCGACGACCTTGTCGTAGTGAGTTGTGGCAAAAATCTGTGACAGGAACTCCATGGGAACAACTTCAGCCCTGGTAAGAGCAAGAGCGATTGGCGAGTATTTCAGGCATTCGATGATGGGAAACATGAACACGTCGTATGCCTGAGGAGTAAGATCAATGATCAAACTCTGCTGGGGACGAATAGGCAAGATGTGAGAAGTTGCGTGAACTGATGAAGAATCCACCATTGTTGTGATGAAGATGGGAGAGATGATGAACAGTAGAGGTTGGAGGATTTTCTTGCTCTCTGGAAATATAGGTGCAGTAAAGAGGTAAACGGTGGTTTACATTGCCTTTTATACTGTGGGTAAAGGAGAGAGAAGAGTCTTTCCCAAATCTTCAATTGAAAAACGAAGAGTTTTTCGGAGGCGATTGACGCGTGACAGTTGGTGTTGCCGATGATTATGCAGGAGAGAGAGTGTCAGTCCTTAATTACACGCCTTCCCATCAGGCGTCGTTTGGAGATGAAACGGTTCCAATTCGCACGCTTTGCCTTCTTGCGCCGTTTGAAATCAAATCGATTAGACACCTGCCTGAGTCATCATTTTGTCATCTTATCCCTTTAGAGTTTAATGGCATCTTTAAAATAAAAACGCCCACGTGGATCAATATCAACCACAACCTTTTTATAACAACCAATCCGATTAAAATGTCTTGAAATTAATGAAACCAGAATTTTGGAAAATCAAAAAGATTTTCGTGCTGAGTGTGTAAAAGAAAAAGAAATAAAGCAATGGATTAGGTGATGTCAATAATCCTGGGCACAAATCTCTTCCTTTAAAGTCAAGAGAGACCTTAAAGTGTTTGTGTGGTTTCCCGTTGAATAACGATCAGACACTTATTAAGAAGTGTTGAAAGGCTTCTTTTAAATTAGGCTTATGAGGGTGGCTTTCGCTTCGATTCATAATTCCTGATCTTGATATAAGATAGAAATCGAACGAAGTACTTGTGAGACCAATGTAATATGTTGAACAAGTAGGTTGGAGATAATTTAAGTGGCAAGGTAAACTAATGTATGCGAAATCTCAAAAAAAATATTAAAACTAGATCCCAAGGGAAGAAATGTTATTGGATTTAACAATTTCATAGGAATCACTGAAAAGAAAAATAGAGATTTCATGTTGTACCCCCATGGATAAGTCCGTCAATTCATTAGTGAAAGCTAGAGCAAGTTAATTGTTCACTGTCAATGCATAGTAGGTATTGAATTGTGGGTTTCACTTAGCACGTAGTGACACGAAGCTAAGATCATGAACACAGAAATTGTGCAACCATAAACCTCAGTGGTAATGTCTGAGAGTCTCAAGGGTTACGTTTGTGAAGCGAATGAGATGGAGAAAAAGTAATGTAGATGGTGTAAAGAGACCAAAGTACCTCTGCTGTGAAGAATAAGGACTAAGCAGAAAACTCTTATCTCATGTGAGAAGAGAGTTAGGTAGCTCATGATTAGAATAAATATGAGAGCCTAATTGGGAAGACAAGGTTTGTTTGTACCAGGTCAGTAAGGCTTTTATTCAGAACCAGGTGAGGCTTTGGACACATACAGTAGCATGCTTCTAGGGACACTTAGCTAGTGAAATGATTTACCCACAAAGAGATATACAAAAAGATAAGAGCCAAAATTAAAATAAAATAAAGAAAGAGAAAAATAAATAATAATAAAAAAATATTTTTGGAGTTTTTGATAAAAAGGAAAATAAGACATAAAAAATAAATACAAAAAAATGTTGGAACCGAACCCGAGCGTTCGGTTTATTTCGGTTGAGAAAATTTTGGAACCGAACCCGAGCGTTCGGTTTATTTCGGGTGAGAAAAATTTTTGGAACCGAACCCGAACGTTCAGTCTATTTCGGTTGCCAAAAAAAAATAAGTTTGAAAAAGAAAAGAACTTTGACAATAAGATAAATGAGTTTGGAAAAATAATACAAACGATTTACATCCAAAGAAACTACCTTTGAGTGATAAGCGAAGATCAGATGATACAACCGAACCCGAGCGTTCGGTTTATTTCGGTACACCAAAACAAGACACGAACCCGAGCGTTCGGTTCATTTCGGCATACATGAGACCCGAACCCGAACGTTTGGTCTATTTCGCTTCTTACTTTTGATCTGGAGAGGTAATGTTTGGTACTGACTCCTATTCCATCATTCCTAGCCCTTGTAGAATTTTGTTGAAAGAAGCTTCAGGAAGAGCTTTGGTGAAGATGTCAGCCAGTTGATCAGTGGTTCGAACAAAATGAATTTCGACGTTCCCATCTTCCACATGATCCTTAATAAAGTGATACCTTAGTGCTATGTTCTTAGTCTTGGAGTGTTGCACTGGGTTATGATAGATCCTAATTGCACTTTCTGAGTCGCAATATAGTGGGATCTTTTTCATATTGAGTCCATAGTCCCGGAGCTGGCTTTGGATCCAAATCACTTGAGATGTACAGGAGGCAGCAGCGATATATTCTGCTTCAGCTGTACACAGAGATACACAAGTTTGTTTCTTTGATTGCCAGCTAACCAACTTCCCGTCAAGGAATTGGCAGCCTCCAGTGGTGCTTTTCCTGTCTAGTCCACAACCTCCAAGGTCTGCATCTGAGTAGGCTTGAACGAAGAAACCTGAGTTTGATGGATACCATAAGACGAGAGAGGTAGTTCGTTTTAGATACCGGAGTATGTTCTTCACTTCAAGCATATGAGGTTCACGAGGATTTGCCTGAAATCTATCACAATAACAAACAGAAAACATTATATCAGGCCTGCTAGCAGTAAGGTAAATTAAAGAACCGATCATCTGGCGATATAGCGTAATATCGACTGCTGGCTTATCCAAGGATGGAGTGAGCTTGGTGCCGAACGCCATTGGAACTTTAACCTTTGAGTCTCCCATCATGCCGAATTTAGCAAGGAGAGTCTTGGTGTAGGCTTCCTGGTTAATAAAGATGCCTTCAGGTCCCTGTCTAATATTTAAACCAAGGAAAAAGTTAATCGGACCCATTGAGCTCATTTCAAATTTAGTCTCCATCAGCTTTCTGAATTCAGTTGTTAAGCTAGGATTCATTGAGCCAAAGATGATATAATCGACATAGATTTGAACAATCATAAGGTGGTTACCTTCCTTCTTACGAAAGAAGGTTGGGTCAACCGAACCTTGTTTGAATTTGGACATCTTTAAAAACTTGGTTAGCGTTTCATACCATGCTCTAGGTGCTTGTTTCAGCCCATAAACCGCTTTGTCCAGAATATAGCAGTGATTGGGGTACTTTTCATTGACGAATCCTGGAGGTTGCTCCACGTACACGGTTTCTTCGAGTTATCCATTAAGAAATGCGCATTTTACGTCCATTTGGTAGACCTCAAGGTTCTTGTGTGCAGCATAGGCAAGAAATATTCTAACAGATTCCAGCCTAGCTACAGGGGAAAAAGTTTCCTCATAATCGATTCCTTCCTCCTGGCAGTATCCTTTCACCACTAGACGAGCTTTGTTTCTTATCACATTGCCTTCCTTGTCCATTTTATTTCTGAAGACCCATTTGAGACCAACAACCGAGGCATCTTTAGGAGTTGGAATGAGGCTCCAAACCTTATTTCTTTCGAACTCATTAAGTTCGTCTTGCATAGTGTCACACCCCAAAACCAAGAACGGCGGAAACGTTCCGGGGCGGAGGACGTCATGTACAGTATCACAACACAGTAAATGTAAATAAGCAAATAACATCATCCATTGCATTAAATATATATAATTTTAATACAAGTGTGTTCTGTACAGTTATAGACACCAAAAATAATGAAACACAAAATAATATGAGATGATTCTTGAATGCACATCATCTTCTCAAAAGCTGGCCTCGGTACCTGTCTACTGATGACCTGAGAATACAAGTTATTTTGAAAGAGTTTATCAGCATTAAGCTGGTGAGTTCATAAGTATTTTAGTGTCAATATTTCTTGTAAAAATGTTTGAACCTGTCTCAATGTATAAGTTGTAAAAATGTAAGTAAATGTTTGAAAGTGTTTGTAAAAGTTTGAATCACTCAGAAAATCCTATATTTTCTATAAAAGTAACCTTTTACCAAGGCTAGGCTGTTTTGTAAACTTTTCTGTTGTAAAAGTGTGTGATTACCCAAATATAACTATCATTTGTTAAAAATATAGTTTATACATTAATGCTTAAGTGAGGTTATCACTAAAATATGTAATGGGTAAATCATTGTAGTACTGTAGCTTTGTATATTAAGACTACTGCTGTACTAAATACTACTACCTTAAACCGGATTTATATTAAGGGATATTGTGATTAATTGCACCATGCTATCGACTGAAAATCAACGACATAATGAACGGTCGTAATAAGAAATGACGTTTGGCACCCGCAGACCTGCAGGTCCGGCTGTAGCTAGCAGCAAGGTGTAGGATAGTCAATCCAGTATAGATCTATACGCAAACTCACGCTCTCCCTCCAAGAGAATTCTGGCTACAACTCGGGCCATGACATTTAAGGCATGCCCGATACAGTGGATCACAATTATTACGTATTTATGTATATGTATTGTTTCTCGTATATCTGTATATGTATTGTTTCTCGTATCTCTGTGTATGTATTGTTTCTAGTATATCTGTATATGTATTGTTTCTAGTATATCTGTATATGTATTGTTTCTAGTATATCTGTATATGTATTGTTTCTAGTATATCTGTATATGTATTGTTTCTAGTATATCTGTATATGTATTGTTTCTAGTATATCTGTATATGTATTGTTTCTAGTATATCTGTATATGTATTGTTCCTGCGTTACCCCGATGGTAACCAGCTAATGATGTACTGAAGAGTATGAATATGGAAGTACTTTTATGTCTATATATGTATATATGATATATAAGTAATATTGAAACGACCTTCGGATGGTCACCCGAAATCCCACCAGACCACATCTCAAGGCGCGAAAAGGAAATAGGGCGGATGGCCTTCCTAAGTCCTTTAAACATTATTTATATATCTATACATATATGGGCATGCAATTGTATATATAAAGCATAAATAAGTTTTCATAAAACATTTTGAAGCATAAATATAATTTCAAGAGAAGATTGACTTGATGTCGATCTATAAATCATTTTGAAAGCATAGGTTGATAAAACAGTTTAAGTATAAGAAGCATTTGATTGAATCACAGTCTATAAGTAAGTTTGGATAGTAAAACAGTTTGTAAAACATTTCAATAGTAAAGCAGTTGAAAACAGTTTGAATAGTGGTAAAAATCGTTGTTTTCCTAGTTATTAATCACATGTGATTAAATGCAATCACATGTGATTGAAGCAATAACTATAAGTATTTGACTTGTATTCCCCCCATAAAGTATTGAAAACACTTAAAATCATTTCAAAGGTTGATTCAAGGGGTATGAACTCACTTGTGGTGAGTCGTTTGAATTGCAGTGTCGGCTACCGTGCTAGGTGACAAACGGAGACTGGTTTACACGCACGAGCCTAGTTATCATATAATAAACATATATATAACTAATTAGACATATAATAACTTAAATAAATAATTTAGACACTTAGAAAACATTTAAACACTTTTGTGAGCGTTTAGGGTTCAAATGGTTGCATCTAAGTTGCTACGGGACAAGGCAAAAGGGTTTGAAATATCAAAGGGCCTTGTATAGGAGTTCACCATCCAACAAACCCCACACCTTGGAGTTTACGGCCGTAAACTCATAGGTTTATGGCCGTGAACTCCTCAAATGGTGTTTTTGGGTGTTTTGTGGTGTTATCTTGCATCTAGAACACTCCTATCTTTATTGGCATAATGCATGAAGTAGTTTTAAGGCTTTAGAACACTCCATAAGGGAGTTTACGGCCTAAGGTCCTTCACCTTAAAGTTTACGGCCGTAAACTCTAAGAAATAAATTGATTTGAGGCACTTAAACATCAAGAATGGCATCCATGATTTTATCTAAGGCTAATGGGAACAAGAGGCACACTTTGGTGCCTTCACTTGGAGTTTACGGCCCAAGTCATGTTCCTTGGCCGTAAACTCCTTTCAAGGAGTGATTAATTTGTTTTCTACTCTCCATTCTAGTCCCAAGGGTTCAAGGAAAATTATATTAAGGCCTTAGGTGTGATTGGAATGCATTTTTTTGTCCCACAAAAAGGGGTTTACGGCCCAAGAGAGTTCTTGGCCGTAAACTCCTAAAAACTTATGGCTTTTATGGGCTTTTGGTGTTCTAATCAAGCACATGTACTAGTAGTTAAAGTCCTTAAGCATTTGGGGAAAGTTTTAGGGCATTTAAGCCCTTGAAAAGGGGTTTACGGCCCAAGGGAGTTCCTTGGCCGTAAACTCCTAGCAACTTATGTATTTGATGTCTTTTGATGCCTAAAATAAGCACAAGCAATTTAGGGTAAAGGTCTTTAAGCATTAGAGGGGAGTTTAGGGCACTTAATTGTCCTTAAAAAGGGGTTTACGGCCCAAGGGAGTTCCTTGGCCGTAAACTCCTAGAACTTGTGTTTCTTGGATGCTTTTTGGCCTATAAAGATCATACTCTAACACCTAAACAAGTCTTCTAACAAGGTATTGGGACTAGGAAGCCTTAATGTTCCATTTTGGAGTTTACTCCCCAAGAACGATCTTGGGCGGTAAACTCCCGGATCTTGACATCTAGACATGTAATTTGTGTTAACAAGCATTAAACAAGTATTGATTCACATATAGAAAAGTAGACTCACAATCTGGGATGAAAACCCGAAGATCCGTCAGAGAGAATATGGCTTTTCTCTATTTGGAATTGTGAATAATGAATCAATTTAGTTCAGAAAACTATTTATAGTCCTGGAATATTTTGACAGAAAATGTTTTCATTCCTGATGTTGGACTGTAACAGTATGAAACTTGAAATGCCCAAGTTTCACAAAACCAGGAGTATCCACTCTCCTGATATCATCTAAAACATAACCCTAATGTACACAAACTTGTTCGGAAAAGCTTGAAAATCACAGAAACTGAACTAGCTTCTATTGAATAGATGAGGTTCATACAATTTGAAATTTCAGGTTGTCACATCATCCCCCTGTTAGAGGGAATTTCGTCCCGAAATTAGAATTTAAGCAAATATAAGTTACAACCAATTTAAGCGAAAAGATGAGGGTATTTCAACTTCATCTGATCCTCGCGTTCCCAAGTGAATTCCGGTCCTCGCTTGGCGTTCCAGCGAACCTTCACGATAGGGATACAGCTTTGTTTCGTCTGCTTGACCTCACGGTCCATGACCTCTACAGGTTCTTCCACGAAGTTCAGGCTCTCGTTGATCTCGATCTCGTCGAGTGGGATTACGAGAGTCTCGTCGGACAGACACTTTTTCAAGTTAGATACGTGGAATGTAGAATGTACGTTGCGAAGTGTGTCGGGTAGATCAAGTTTGTAAGCTACGGGGCCGACTCTGGCAAGAATCTCGAAAGGCCCTATGTACCTCGGATTAAGCTTCCCACGCTTGCCGAAGCGTATCAAGCCTTTCCAGGGTGAGACTTTGAGAAGGACTCGGTCTCCCACCTGAAATTCCAAAGGTTTTCTTCGTTTATCGGCGTAGCTCTTCTGTCGGTCTCTAGAGGCTTTCAATCGTTCACGGATTTGAACGATTTTCTCTGTCGTTTCCCGAATGATTTCTGGACCAGTGAGAGTATTGTCGGAAGCTTGCCCTCTCGCTAATTGGGTATCACCAACCTCAGCCCAGCACAGAGGGGATCTGCACTTGCGGCCGTAGAGAGCTTCGAATGGAGCAGCCTTGATGCTCGTGTGATAACTGTTATTATAGGAAAATTCGACAAGGGGTAAATGAGTATCCCATGCCTTCCCAAAATCAATCACACAGGCTCGCAACATGTCTTCCAATGTTTGAATGGTTCTCTCACTCTGTCCGTCGGTCTGTGGATGGTAGGCTGTGCTCATGTCCAGCCTTGTTCCTAGGGAATGTTGTAGGGATTGCCAAAATCTTGAAGTGAACCTACTATCTCTATCGGAGATAATGGAAATAGGTACACCATGCAACCGTACAATTTCCCTAATGTATGTTCTCGTAAGTTTCTCCATCTTGTCGGTTTCTTTGATAGGCAGGAAGTGTGCAGACTTGGTCAATCTATCAACGATGACCCATATGGTGTCAAGTCCACCCGTTGTCTTGGGTAACTTGGTTATGAAATCCATAGTGATCCGCTCCCACTTCCATTCTGGAATCTCTGGTTGTTGCAGCAAACCAGAGGGCTTCTGGTACTCGGCCTTAACCTTCGCGCAAGTAAGGCATTTACTCACGAAGGTAGCAATCTCTGCTTTCATATTAGGCCACCAGTATAGCTTTTTCAGATCCAGATACATCTTATCTGAACCTGGGTGGACGGAATACCGAGTGTTGTGCGCCTCGGTCATGACCACGTCTCGGAAACCACCGTGTTTCGGTGTCCAGATCCGGTTCATGAAATATAAAGCTCCGTCACCCTTGGCTTCGAAGTTCTTGTCCATTCCCCTAAGGGATTCACTCGACACATTTTCAGGTTTCATGGCCTCTAGTTGAGCTGCCTGAATTTGCTCAGTCAAGTGTGAATGGATGGTTATTGATAATGACTTGACCTTGCGACCAGAATATTCCTTCCGACTTAGGGCGTCTGCTACTACGTTGGCTTTACCCGGATGATAACGAATATCGCATTCGTAATCACTGAGTAGCTCAACCCACCGTCGTTGTCTCATGTTGAGCTCCTTCTGATCGAAAATGTGTTGTAAACTCTTGTGGTCGGTAAAGATAGTGCTCTTCGTTCCATACAGGTAATGTCTCCAGATCTTCAGAGCAAACACCACTGCTCCTAGTTCAAGATCGTGGGTCGTGTAGTTAACCTCATGTGTCTTCAACTGTCTCGAGGCGTAGGCGATGACCTTACCTCGCTGCATCAGAACACATCCGAGTCCTTGATTGGATACATCGCAATAGACTACAAAGTCTTCTATTCCTTCCGGAAGGGATAGTATTGGTGCGGTGCACAAGGCTCGTTTGAGCGTTTGGAACGCTCTTTCTTGCTTCTCTTCCCAGTCAAAGGCCACGCCTTTCTGGGTCAGGGTCGTAAGAGGCTTCGCTATTCGCGAGAAGTTCTGAATGAACCTGCGATAGTAGCCAGCGAGACCTAGAAATTGGCGAATTTATGTAGGTGTCTTTGGTGCTGACCAGTTCTCAATGGCTTTTATTTTGGATGGGTCCACGTGGATTCCTTCTTCGCTAACCACGTGTCCTAAGAATTCGACTCTTCGGATCCAAAATTCACATTTTGAGAACTTCGCATAAAGTTTCTCCCTTCGTAACGTCTCTAGAACTTGTCGCAGATGATCACTATGCTCCTTCTTACTTCTGGAGTAGATCAGGATGTCGTCAATGAAAACGATGACGAACTGATCTAAGTAAGGTCGGCATACTCTATTCATCAGATCCATGAATACTGCGGGCGCATTGGTCAATCCGAATGGCATCACCACGAACTCGTAGTGTCCGTAACGAGTTCGGAAGGCTGTCTTCGGCACATCCTCCTCGAGCACTCGTAACTGGTGATATCCGGATCTCAGATCAATCTTGGAAAAATAGTTCGCCCCTTGCAGTTGGTCGAATAGATCATCTATGCGCGGCAGAGGGTAACGATTTTTGATCGTCAATTTGTTGAGTTCTCTGTAGTCAATACACCTACGGAATGATCCGTCTTTCTTCTTAACGAACAAGACCGGTGCTCCCCAAGGAGAGAAACTTGGTCTTATAAAGCCCTTGCTGAGCAGTTCGTTAAGTTGACCAGAGAGTTCTTGCATCTCGGCTGGTGCTAGACGGTAGGGCGACTTGGCTACTGGGGTAGCTCCTGGGACTAAGTCTATTCTGAACTCGACTTGTCGTTGCGGAGGTAACCCGGGTAGTTCTTCTAGGAAAATGTCGGGAAAGTCGCTCACTACCGGGAGGTTCTTCAGTTCTTTTGTTTCTAGGTTCGTGTCGATGACGTGAGCAAGAAATGCGTGGTATTCTTTGCGCAGATATTTCTGTGCTTGAATACTAGATATTATGCGAAGACTCGCACCAGGTTTGTCGCCGTAGACTATAAGCGTTTCGTTAGACGGGAGGTTTAGTCGGACTGCTTTCTCGTAACACATGATGTCGGCGCGATGAAGACTTAACCAATCCATGCCGATAATAACATCGAAACTTTTTATCGAGACCGGCATAAGGTCAATTGGGAATGAATGGTTATCTAAGGTTAGAAGACAACCTAAGTATATGCTATTAGTACTTTCATTTTTCCCATTGGCCATTTCTACTGTGAATTGTTCATTAAGTGCGTGTGGTTGTTGCTTAAGCATGCGAGCAAATTTGTGGTTTACGAAGCTTCGCTCCGCTCCACTATCGAACATAATGCATGCATAGGAGTTATCAAGGAGGAACGTACCAGTCACCACTGTCGGGTCAGCAACTGCTTCCCCGTGGCCTATTGCTAGTACCCTCCCTGCTCCTCCAGTATTCCTCGCCTTAGGGCAGTCCCTTTTAAAGTGGCCTGTTTCGCCACATCCATAGCAAGTTGGGCTCACGCCAGAGCCAGGAACTTGGGAGATCGGTTGCGCCGGGAACCTACAGAATCGGACGGTGTGTCCTTTCCTGTGGCAGTTAGTACACTGCATTTCACGGCAGGCGCCGTTGTGGTGGAAGTTGCATTTGTTGCACTTCGGCAAACTTCCAGAATACTGCTTCCCCGGAGCAGTAACAGGAGTAGGGGCTACCGCAGCATGTACTGCTACGATTTGTCGTTTCTTTGAAGCACGCTGCTTCTTCTTCTCATCCCAGGACTTCCGCTTGTTGCCAGCGGGTTTAGAGGGTTCTGGGATGGCTAGAGTGGTTGTAGTTGCAGGGGTCTTGACTCCATGGTAAATAAGTCTTTGTGCCAATCGCTTGGCACTGTCGAAAGTAGCAGGGTTGGATGCTAAGACGTTCCCCTGGTACGGAGGCACTAGTCCCCATACATACCGTTCAATCTTTTTCCCTTCAGTGGGAACCATATTGGGGCATAGGGCCACCAGTTCGCTAAAGCGGGCAGTGTAAGCGATCACGTTGGTGCCCTTCATAGTCAGATTCCAGAGTTCATGTTCTAACTTCTGGACTTCGCCCCTAGGGCAGTACTCCTCAGTTATGAGGTCCTTCATCGTTGCCCAGCCCATGTCGTTAGCCACGACGAGAGTTAGGGCTTTGACGTGGCCGTTCCACCACGTTAGGGCTTTATCCTCGAAGGTGCATGTGGCATATTTCACTTTGAATGCTGCAGGGCACGAACAGATTTCGAAGACTGATTCCGTCTTCTCGAACCATTGCGAGAGAGCAATGACTCCGCCGGTGCCATAGAAAGGCTTCGGCTTGCAGTTTGTAAAATCCTTGTAAGAGCACTCCCTCGAGCGCACAGGGATTTCAACTGGGATAGATTCAACAGGGGTTCCACCTCTGCTAGCATCCGATGAGTGATACTGAGCCATGGCAGTAGCCACTGCTGCAGCTATGGCAGCATTCAGGGCTGCAGTATCGATGACTGTAGGTGGTGGGGGCGGTGGAGGTACAGGATTATTCCTATTCCGAGGAGATTTGCGAGGAGGCATCCTTCAGCTATAAGTTTATAAAAACAAGAAGGATGTTAAGAATCAATTTGTAAGCAAAGTGAGAGTGACCCATGGACTAAGTACCCATAGCCCAACAGTTTGAATGAGTGTTTGAAATCTCAACAAGAAATATCAGTAGGAATACACAAGTGTACAAATTTTTCCCACAAATTAGATAGATTTCAATAGTACGGGTATTACTGATGTAATAAGTTCAAGGAAAAATCGACCTAACAGTAGGTCTTACATCATACCATAAGGACAATACTGACAGTCCTATATTCCTAATTAGAGTACCGAAAGTTAGGAATATTTTACAGACAAGTGCCACTTAAAGCACATAAGTTCAAGGCTATCCCTAAATCAAAAGACAGAGATGTACTAGACATCATCTAATGGCGATGGGAATTTCTCGGGCGATCCCTGAGGTCGGACATTTGGCGAAACACCTCTTGAAGGTGTCGGTCCTGAGCTCTTTGACGAGCTCGAAGTTCTAAAACTTCAGCACGGGAGGCAACCAGTTGTTGCTGCAAGGTTTCGTTGGTTCTCCGGGTCCGTTCCATGTCTTCTTCAAGACGGCGAATGCGGACTGTATTGACGCCTGAATTGGCATCAATCTCCATGACCCGGTCGATGGCTGCTCGACCTTGCTCGACATTACGAGCTATTCTGCGGATGATCACCGGCAGAGCTCTGTCAGCAGAGCCACCATCGCTGATGTTGTAAAAGGTTCGGTCCCCAAAGTATGGCAAGGGCTGACCCTGCTCATCACTCCAGCGATTCAGATTGTTTGCCCACATGGGAGTAGGACCTGGAAACGCTGGTCGAGGGTTGTTGTTCGGGGCTTGACCTACAAGCGGTAGGTTGTTGACTTCAGGCTCGGAGTCAGATCCATCTGAAAAGCCTTCTGCGAGGTGATCATCCAAAGGGATTGGATGGTCATCTTCGGGCTCTTCATCGATCCACCCGGCATTGCCTTCAATGGGGAAGTACGGGTCACCATGATGGAATCCAGCCATTTAGATCTACGCAAGAAGAGAGGTATAAGAATATAGTATACGTGTAACTAGTAGCACAAAATACTCCTATAGTATTTTAAGTTCTAAGTTCTACTGATCCTCTTGTGGTATTGTTGGTAAGTTTTTAGACTCGTTAACATATCACAACCATTCTAGGGCATATGCTAATCACTCCTAGGACTAGCATAGTTGATCAGGCTATGCCATTCCCAGGACTGACCATACATCCCCGAGCTCAATTGTGATATTCAACAATCGTAATGCTTTTGTTCTTGTCATTGTGACACTGATTTTTAGTATAATGTAGACTAGTATACTTAATTAAATATTTTATTATTTAAAGTATAGACTCTTGGTCAGAGTGTTTTAGTCCCTTTTGGGTTTATAGATTAGTATATCTTTTATGGGTTGATATACTTGATTCACTATAAACAATGCTCTGATACCAATCTGTCACACCCCAAAACCAAGAACGGCGGAAACGTTCCGGGGCGGAGGACGTCATGTACAGTATCACAACACAGTAAATGTAAATAAGCAAATAACATCATCCATTGCATTAAATATATATAATTTTAATACAAGTGTGTTCTGTACAGTTATAGACACCAAAAATAATGAAACACAAAATAATATGAGATGATTCTTGAATGCACATCATCTTCTCAAAAGCTGGCCTCGGTACCTGTCTACTGATGACCTGAGAATACAAGTTATTTTGAAAGAGTTTATCAGCATTAAGCTGGTGAGTTCATAAGTATTTTAGTGTCAATATTTCTTGTAAAAATGTTTGAACCTGTCTCAATGTATAAGTTGTAAAAATGTAAGTAATTGTTTGAAAGTGTTTGTAAAAGTTTGAATCACTCAGAAAATCCTATATTTTCTATAAAAGTAACCTTCTACCAAGGCTAGGCTGTTTTGTAAACTTTTCTGTTGTAAAAGTGTGTGATTACCCAAATATAACTATCATTTGTTAAAAATATAGTTTATACATTAATGCTTAAGTGAGGTTATCACTAAAATATGTAATGGGTAAATCATTGTAGTACTGTAGCTTTGTATATTAAGACTACTGCTGTACTAAATACTACTACCTTAAACCGGATTTATATTAAGGTATATTGTGATTAATTGCACCATGCTATCGACTGAAAATCAACGACATAATGAACGGTCGTAATAAGAAATGACGTTTGGCACACGCAGACCTGCAGGTCCGGCTGTAGCTAGCAGCAAGGTGTAGGATAGTCAATCCAGTATAGATCTATACGCAAACTCACGCTCTCCCTCCAAGAGAATTCTGGCTACAACTCGGGCCATGACATTTAAGGCATGCCCGATACAGTGGATCACAATTATTACGTATTTATGTATATGTATTGTTTCTCGTATATCTGTATATGTATTGTTTCTCGTATCTCTGTGTATGTATTGTTTCTAGTATATCTGTATATGTATTGTTTCTAGTATATCTGTATATGTATTGTTTCTAGTATATCTGTATATGTATTGTTTCTAGTATATCTGTATATGTATTGTTTCTAGTATATCTGTATATGTATTGTTTCTAGTATATCTGTATATGTATTGTTTCTAGTATATCTGTATATGTATTGTTCCTGCGTTACCCCGATGGTAACCAGCTAATGATGTACTGAAGAGTATGAATATGGAAGTACTTTTATGTCTATATATGTATATATGATATATAAGTAATATTGAAACGACCTTCGGATGGTCACCCGAAATCCCACCAGACCACATCTCAAGGCGCGAAAAGGAAATAGGGCGGATGGCCTTCCTAAGTCCTTTAAACATTATTTATATATCTATACATATATGGGCATGCAATTGTATATATAAAGCATAAATAAGTTTTCATAAAACATTTTGAAGCATAAATATAATTTCAAGAGAAGATTGACTTGATGTCGATCTATAAATCATTTTGAAAGCATAGGTTGATAAAACAGTTTAAGTATAAGAAGCATTTGATTGAATCACAGTCTATAAGTAAGTTTGGATAGTAAAACAGTTTGTAAAACATTTCAATAGTAAAGCAGTTGAAAACAGTTTGAATAGTGGTAAAAATCGTTGTTTTCCTAGTTATTAATCACATGTGATTAAATGCAATCACATGTGATTGAAGCAATAACTATAAGTATTTGACTTGTATTCCCCCCCATAAAGTATTTAAAACACTTAAAATCATTTCAAAGGTTGATTCAAGGGGTATGAACTCACTTGTGGTGAGTCGTTTGAATTGCAGTGTCGGCTACCGTGCTAGGTGACAAACGGAGACTGGTTTACACGCACAAGCCTAGTTATCATATAATAAACATATATATAACTAATTAGACATATAATAACTTAAATAAATAAGTTAAGACACTTAGAAAACAATTAAACACTTTTGTGAGCGTTTAGGGTTCAAATGGTTGCATCTAAGTTGCTACGGGACAAGGCAAAAGGGTTTGAAATATCAAAGGGCCTTGTATAGGAGTTCACCATCCAACAAACCCCACACCTTGGAGTTTACGGCCGTAAACTCATAGGTTTATGGCCGTGAACTCCTCAAATGGTGTTTTTGGGTGTTTTGTGGTGTTATCTTGCATCTAGAACACTCCTATCTTTATTGGCATAATGCATGAAGTAGTTTTAAGGCTTTAGAACACTCCATAAGGGAGTTTACGGCCTAAGGTCCTTCACCTTAAAGTTTACGGCCGTAAACTCTAAGAAATAAATTGATTTGAGGCACTTAAACATCAAGAATGGCATCCATGATTTTATCTAAGGCTAATGGGAACAAGAGGCACACTTTGGTGCCTTCACTTGGAGTTTACGGCCCAAGTCATGTTCCTTGGCCGTAAACTCCTTTCAAGGAGTGATTAATTTGTTTTCTACTCTCCATTCTAGTCCCAAGGGTTCAAGGAAAATTATATTAAGGCCTTAGGTGTGATTGGAATGCATTTTTTTGTCCCACAAAAAGGGGTTTACGGCCCAAGAGAGTTCTTGGCCGTAAACTCCTAAAAACTTATGGCTTTTATGGGCTTTTGGTGTTCTAATCAAGCACATGTACTAGTAGTTAAAGTCCTTAAGCATTTGGGGAAAGTTTTAGGGCATTTAAGCCCTTGAAAAGGGGTTTACGGCCCAAGGGAGTTCCTTGGCCGTAAACTCCTAGCAACTTATGTATTTGATGTCTTTTGATGCCTAAAATAAGCACAAGCAATTTAGGGTAAAGGTCTTTAAGCATTAGAGGGGAGTTTAGGGCACTTAATTGTCCTTAAAAAGGGGTTTACGGCCCAAGGGAGTTCCTTGGCCGTAAACTCCTAGAACTTGTGTTTCTTGGATGCTTTTTGGCCTATAAAGATCATACTCTAACACCTAAACAAGTCTTCTAACAAGGTATTGGGACTAGGAAGCCTTAATGTTCCATTTTGGAGTTTACTCCCCAAGAACGATCTTGGGCGGTAAACTCCCGGATCTTGACATCTAGACATGTAATTTGTGTTAACAAGCATTAAACAAGTATTGATTCACATATAGAAAAGTAGACTCACAATCTGGGATGAAAACCCGAAGATCCGTCAGAGAGAATATGGCTTTTCTCTATTTGGAATTGTGAATAATGAATCAATTTAGTTCAGAAAACTATTTATAGTCCTGGAATATTTTGACAGAAAATGTTTTCATTCCTGATGTTGGACTGTAACAGTATGAAACTTGAAATGCCCAAGTTTCACAAAACCAGGAGTATCCACTCTCCTGATATCATCTAAAACATAACCCTAATGTACACAAACTTGTTCGGAAAAGCTTGAAAATCACAGAAACTGAACTAGCTTCTATTGAATAGATGAGGTTCATACAATTTGAAATTTCAGGTTGTCACATCATCCCCCTGTTAGAGGGAATTTCGTCCCGAAATTAGAATTTAAGCAAATATAAGTTACAACCAATTTAAGCGAAAAGATGAGGGTATTTCAACTTCATCTGATCCTCGCGTTCCCAAGTGAATTCCGGTCCTCGCTTGGCGTTCCAGCGAACCTTCACGATAGGGATACAGCTTTGTTTCGTCTGCTTGACCTCACGGTCCATGACCTCTACAGGTTCTTCCACGAAGTTCAGGCTCTCGTTGATCTCGATCTCGTCGAGTGGGATTACGAGAGTCTCGTCGGACAGACACTTTTTCAAGTTAGATACGTGGAATGTAGAATGTACGTTGCGAAGTGTGTCGGGTAGATCAAGTTTGTAAGCTACGGGGCCGACTCTGGCAAGAATCTCGAAAGGCCCTATGTACCTCGGATTAAGCTTCCCACGCTTGCCGAAGCGTATCAAGCCTTTCCAGGGTGAGACTTTGAGAAGGACTCGGTCTCCCACCTGAAATTCCAAAGGTTTTCTTCGTTTATCGGCGTAGCTCTTCTGTCGGTCTCTAGAGGCTTTCAATCGTTCACGGATTTGAACGATTTTCTCTGTCGTTTCCCGAATGATTTCTGGACCAGTGAGAGTACTGTCGGAAGCTTGCCCTCTCGCTAATTGGGTATCACCAACCTCAGCCCAGCACAGAGGGGATCTGCACTTGCGGCCGTAGAGAGCTTCGAATGGAGCAGCCTTGATGCTCGTGTGATAACTGTTATTATAGGAAAATTCGACAAGGGGTAAATGAGTATCCCATGCCTTCCCAAAATCAATCACACAGGCTCGCAACATGTCTTCCAATGTTTGAATGGTTCTCTCACTCTGTCCGTTGGTCTGTGGATGGTAGGTTGTGCTCATGTCCAGCCTTGTTCCTAGGGAATGTTGTAGGGATTGCCAAAATCTTGAAGTGAACCTACTATCTCTATCGGAGATAATGGAAATAGGTACACCATGCAACCGTACAATTTCCCTAATGTATGTTCTCGTAAGTTTCTCCATCTTGTCGGTTTCTTTGATAGGCAGGAAGTGTGCAGACTTGGTCAATCTATCAACGATGACCCATATGGTGTCAAGTCCACCCGTTGTCTTGGGTAACTTGGTTATGAAATCCATAGTGATCCGCTCCCACTTCCATTCTGGAATCTCTGGTTGTTGCAGCAAACCAGAGGGCTTCTGGTACTCGGCCTTAACCTTCGCGCAAGTAAGGCATTTACTCACGAAGGTAGCAATCTCTGCTTTCATATTTGACAAGAGGAGGGTAATTTGGATCATAGGATGGATCCAATTCAGCATTTACCATTTCTTCTAATTCAGATTGACTATCATCGTCATAAAACATATCGGCATTCTCCCCCTCGACTGATGAGCTTTCAGGTGTATCTTGAATTTCGGGAGCTACAGTACCTTCGGGTGCAGTAGAGCTTTCGGAAGCTACAGTACCTTCGGGTGCAGTAGAGCTTTCGGGTGCAGCTGGAGAAGAGTTCTCCCCCTCAACTTGTGAACTCGGCTGTTTTGAAGAAGATGGATTCTCCCCCTCAATTGAAGCACCGTGCTGAGGAGGTTCATTTGGAACTGATACTCCTTCATCCATTCGTTTGGCAGCATCTTCGACGATTTGCTTCAGATGGTCAACTTTGTTGTCTGCTGCATTGGCTTCTGAGAGAGTAGCCTTCTCCGGTTCATCGAATAACTCCACAAACTGCTCAAATAAATTTGCAATCGAGGCCGTGACTTGGCCTGTTTGAGAGAAAATTTCTCCAACTGTTTCTTCAGTGGCCTTCAGCTTCTTGACGTAGTTGTCATCGAAAGTCACATAATACGTTTCTTCAATCTTTCTCGAACGCTTGTTTAAAACCCTGTATGCTTTTGAAGTAAGAGAGTATCTTAGAAAAATCCCTTCATCGGCTTTATCGTCGAACTTGTTACAATGTTCTTTAGAGTTGAAGATAAAGCATCGTGAGCGGAATACATGGAAGAATTTAACATTCGGCTTCCTATTGTTGATGATCTCGTAAGGAGTGAGAGTGAAACGCTTATTGAGATAGGACCTGTTCTGCGTAAAACATGCTGCAGCAATAGCATCACCCCAGAAATATAGAGGTAGAGAAGCGAAACTTAGCATGGTTCGGGCCGCCTCACACAAAGATCGGTTTCGTCTTTCGACGATCCCGTTTTGTTGAGGGGTGTAGGGGGCTGAGAAATTGTGACTGGTTCCTTTTTCTGCCAAAAAGTCTTCAAATTCTTTATTTTTGAACTCCAGCCCATTGTCGCTTCTGATGTTACGAACGACTTTCCTCAGTTGCACTTCAACCTGCTTAATAAACATCTTAAGCTTGAGAGTTGCCTCTAATTTGTGCTTCAGAAAGAACACCCATGTAAAACGTGAAAAGTCATCAACAATAACAAGAATATACTTGCTACTGCCAATGCTTTCGATAGATGATGGACCACATAAGTCAATGTGAATTAACTCAAGTGGTTCAACGACTTTAGTGTTTATAATGGATGGGTGACTTTGACGACTCTGCTTCCCCATTTCACACGCAGCACACAAATGTTCTCGATCAAACTTGAGATGGGAGAGCCTTCGGTGCCACAACCAGCTTTCGTCAGAATGTGCTTTGGATAATAGACAGATAGCTGGATTTCCTTTGATAGGTTTGAGATTGAGAGGAAACATTTCACCTTTGCGCTCTGATTTGAGAATCAATCTTTTTGTTTTCTTCTATATTATTTCCGAACCCTCATCGTCAAATGAAACTTTAAGACCGGTACCTCCAACAAGCTGAGATACACTGATGAGGTTATGCTGTAGTCCTTCAATGTATGCAACCTTTCTAATCGTGAAGTCTCCATTTGTTATCATCCCATAACCTTTTATCGTGTCATATGAGTTGTTCCTGAACTTGACATTGCCGCCGTTTGGAAGAGATCGAAATTCCCTCAGCTCTTCCTTCCTTCCTGTCATGTGACGTGAGCAGCCGCTGTCAATATACCATTCTTCGTCGAACTGCTCGTCACTGATAACCTGCAAAAATCAAGCAGATTTAGGAACCCAAAGTTTCTTGGGTCCACGTGAGCCTTTCACAGGAACAGGAATAGTAAGAGAAATGTCAACAAAATATGTTCTTTTTATTAAAGTTGTTTCATCTTTCTTCTTAATAGTGAAAACTTTAATTTTGTTAGAATTTGTTACAGTCGGTTTGGATTCAGGTTCAGGCGTTTGGGCCTTGGAATGCTTTTGATCATTCTTGACTGAGGAAACCTTCGATTTTCCTTTCAAATCTGTTGAAGATTTTGGATTTTGAGTTTGAACAGAGTTGGATTTAGAATGGGGTTGAGAAGAATTAGAATGAGAGAATTTAGACTGAGATGTTTTCTTGACTTGAGGTTCTGAGTGACCCTTTAGGTTTTGGTCATTAGTGGGACCGAACCTTGAACCTCGATAGCTTTTGCTCTCAGAACCGAACCTATGCTTTCGGTAGCTGGTGTTTTCTGAACCGAACCTTTCCCTTCGGTTGTTATTCCTTTCTTGCGTCCTGATGGTACTTTTCTCTGACTTTGAATTTTTGTCATGATAAGAGAAATGGGCATTTTGAGATCGCCAAAACTGTTTTCGCTCTGAGAGATTCTTTTTGTATCTCAGATTCCTTTGCTGCTTTTGATCCTTCACTTGCTTCGGCTGTCGATGGATGTTGGCTTTTTGCTTTTGCTTCCTGTCAGCAGGTTCACTTTTAACAGATGACGTTTCGCTTGTAGGAGTGAATTCTTCTACAGGAACTTATTTTGTACCACTAGTACTTGGCACATCGAAGTTGTCGGGCTTGTTCAATGGCTCTGGCACATATCTGCCTTTGGTTTTCCAAGACGTTCGCTCTGATAGACCAACAGTTTCGTCAGCATTATCTATAGGAGCAGACCAAAAAAACTCATCACAATCATCTGCATTATCTTTGTTTACTATGGCGGTGAGTTCGGCTGTCTGATGTTCGGTTACTCCTGTGACCTTGTACACCTGATTTGGTGTCGTTCTCACCTTTTGGTACACAACAGCCTTTTCTTCAAGAATCGGGGACTTATTTTGGGACAAACGAGCAAAATCCACAGAATTTTCAGAAATAATATTTTTGTGGTTTTCGGGTTCGCTCTTGACAAACTCAGAACAGTCAACTTCATCCTCTATAGAAATTACGCTCATATCATCATCCTCATTAAGCTCAGACGTGTTTTCAAGATCAATTTTATTTTCTGAGCTCAAGTTGGCATTCAATGAGTCAAAT